>NC_133341.1:37858823-38158823 GCF_030506205.2 Paramisgurnus dabryanus | reverse complement strand
AGTCGTAATTTTTCTTTTTGTTCCAAAACCTGAAATTCTAAAGCAACAACCTAAACACTTAGAATTGAAAATTAAACCGAGAGACAATTTTCCGTTTGTAAAGTACTCATGAAAATTGAAAAATGAAACTTTGAAACCAATTTTTCATTTGATTCATTTTGATGGTGCAAATTGAAAAAAGAACTGAAAAGCGTTACACGGACCGAACAGAACCTCTGCTTTTAAACAAACAATAAACCAACAAAATGGGGTAAAACAAAAACGTTTTATCCTAACTATATTTTTTCTCTGCTTATACTCTTAAATATGGCTATAATAATTTAATATAATAAAAATAAAATATTTTTTTAGCAAAAAGCTGAAATAATTGAATTTTTGTAAGGAATTTTGTTAGAAATCAGGGTTACACTTTAATTTAAGGCGTCACTGTTACATTGTAATTATATTTTTAAGTACTAAGTAATAATTATCAACAACATGTACTTACTGTAGGGTTGGGGTTAGGATTAGGGTTTGGTTTAGGATTAGTTGCATGAAATTATGCATAATTACCTGTTATTACTAAAATAAAGTGTTACCGAAATCAGATTATAAATGATTATCAAAACATACAGAGGCGCGGGAAGATATTTTCGTTAGGGGGTGCGGGGGGGGGGGGGGGGTTATGGAACGTAGAGTTATAGAATTCTAATGTTGTTCACAAGCTCTGTATTCTGCAGACCACTCTACCTATGTCTTCTTTTAAAATCTCACTCGCCCCTCCCATCCATAAAGTAGCCTACAGCTGAGCTGACGGAGCATACAAACTTTATAGCCTATTGCAACATAGTTGAGTTTAGATTCTCTGCCCGGGACGTTATTTTCCGCTACTATCCTCGGCCGGGCCCATATAAGCATATTTTTAATCATTACTTCCCTTGTGAAAAATTAGCGTACTTAAGTGTATTGAAAGCATACTTTTTGTGTGCTTAAAATAATAAAAGTATACTTTTTGAGAAGTGCACTTGCTGATAATATAATATAATATAAATTAAAGACCACTTAAGCGTACTTAAATGGAATACACTTTAATGACACTATTTATTAACACACTTAAGTGCACTTTTTACAACTGCACTTTGTAAGAATATGTATTTAATTTTAACTTATATTAAGTACACTTTCATCATAATATTTATAAACACACTTAAGTGCACTTTTAAAAATGCACTTTTAAATAATGTCTAATTAAGCTTAACTTAAAGAAAGTACACTTTCATCATAATATTTATAAATACACTTAAGTGCACTTTTAAAAATGCACTTTGTAATAATATCTAATTAATTTGAACTTATAGTAAGTACACTTTCATTATAATATTTATAAACACACTTAAGTGCACTTTTAAAAATGCACTTTGTTATAATATCTAATTCATTTGAACTTATAGTAAGTACACTTTCATCATAATATTTCACTAACACACTTAAGGACACTTTTTAAAAATGCACTTTGTAATAATATCTAATTAATTTTAAATTATAGTAAGTACACTTTCATCATAATATTTATAAACACACTTAAGTGCACTTTTAAAAATGCACTTTGTATTAATGTCTAATTAAGCTTAACTTAAAGAAAGTACACTTTCAACATAATATTTATAAACACACTTAAGTGCACTTTTAAAAATGCACTTTGTATTAATGTCTAATTAAGCTTAACTTAAAGAAAGTACACTTTCAACATAATATTTATAAACACACTTAAGTGCACTTTTAAAAATGCACTTTTTAATACTGTCTAATTAAGCTTAACTTATAGTAAGTACACTTTCATCACAATATTTCTTAACATACTTAATTACACTTTTTAAAAATGCACTTTGTCTAATTTAGTTTTACTTAAATGTAACCCTGGTTAAATAATTAAATATTATTATTTTAAAAGTGTGCTTAAATATAATAGAGACTATTC
Organism: Paramisgurnus dabryanus; assembly: GCF_030506205.2. Taxonomy (NCBI): domain Eukaryota; kingdom Metazoa; phylum Chordata; class Actinopteri; order Cypriniformes; family Cobitidae; genus Paramisgurnus; species Paramisgurnus dabryanus. The sequence continues at coordinate 38,156,866 of NC_133341.1, read as the reverse complement.
ATACATCTACATTTATTTTATAAATGAGGAAATACATGTGAATAGTTCAATCTGAATTATAAATCTGAAATGAGTAAACCAATCAGAGTGTTTAATTGTAAGCTCCGCCCCTTTTTTGCTTTCGGATCGCGTCTCAGTTCAGAGGAGAGATGCAGAGCAACAGAGACACTCGATCTAACGCGAGAGTTTTTAATTTGATTAAATATGACTCCTAAGTTCATATAAACTGAAGAAATCAGAATTTAACTTGCATATATTCAATGATACAGCGTGATTGTGTGGATTGAGCACTTTTTGAGCTTTCATTTTGACCTGGTGAGTTTGTTATAATTACCAATGTTATAATTAGCCATAAAAACGAATGTCAACACTTTAAATGTCATATCATTTTATTTTTTTAATCCAAACGAGACAAAATGGCGTTATATTGTGATGTTATATGGGTTGGATTGTTCATTGCAGTGTGATTATGTTAAACCACATGGTGCGTTGTGTTCACTGCTGTTCGCTGACGCCATTTTGGTTGCACGTGCCTGTGAAAGACAAAAAGAGAGAGAAACACGTGAATGGACAGGTATTTGTATAAATTGTCATTTATTATGATGATGGCACTTATGTATGTATTTTGTTTGTTTCCTGTATTATGTACAATTGTTAATCATTATTGATACACAATATTTAATGTTTTTTTCCTTTCGTATGAACATTCCTTGAGCTGAATTTTCCTAATTGATGGCGAGCCTCCCATTTCGACCTGATTGGATCACGAATCTAGAGGAAAGGACAATTTTCTATTTTAAATATTTTTCTTCAGACAAGTAAGAGGATACATTTCAGAAACTGTTTCCTTATTTTGTTTGTTTACTTTATTGAACTGAAACATTTCAGAAGCACAATTCTGATAATTTAAGACTGATCAATACTCCAATTGATAAGAACTTTGAACTTGAATACTGATTTTAGTGTGTTACATATATAATTTGTACCATCTTTGTACATTGATTGTGACTGCGATTTCTGTAAATGAGAAGTAATTTAGAGGGTGCAACCATAGTATATATAGTTAATTGTATTTTCATTGTTGTTTACTATTTTTTTGATTAAGGAAAGAAAAAGAAAGGTTTCTCAATAATCAAAGTAAAATAATTTATTAATCAACTTACCTTCTGTCTTTGCTTGTTGCTCACTATCACTGCTACCTCCTCCTTCGTACGGTGCACCCTTCTGATCTTATTATTATGCCTGGTCCATAAGTAAGTGAGTTAATACCCGCTACATAAAGAGTACACTTTCATGGCAATATTTCTAAACACATTTAATAAAAGATCATTAGACTGATGTGACCTACCAAAGACTTGTTAATTTAAAGTTCATGCAGTTCTTTTTTAGTTGTCTGTTAAAATGTTAAAAAATAATAACTTTGAGTTTATTTTTTTCTAAGGGATGTAATTATTCAATATTGATAGTTGCTTGTTTGATTCCAATTTAACAATATTAAAATGAGTTTTTTTTGTTTGGACATATACAACTCATAATTAATTTATTAAATGTACTTTTGCAAAACAAAAAATCTGATTCATAATTTGACTACCAAACTGTTTTATTGTCAGTGTAAGCATTGTGGTTTTTGTTTGTTTGCAATGCATTAAACTGAAATGAATACATATTTAATTAACTAGATTTGTTTTTCAGTATTTTGAGAAGTACATAACCATATTTCACATACAATAGAAGTAGTTAAAGTACATACTGTAGAAAGATGCAATGAAATCACTTCACTGCACTGAAATCACAGTTCAACTGATTGCATTTAATTTTATATATTGGGATTTATTTGGCAAACTTGTATTTGAAACATTACATTTAATGAGTAATTAAATGTACTGTTAATATACATTAACTTATTTTTAATTTCACATTAATTGCTTGACAGTAGATTGAACAGTGCAATTTAAGTATATTGTAAAAACACTAGAAGCAATTATGAAAGTAGATATAAAGTTGTAATAAAGTACCAATTAAGTTGTTCCAAAAAATCACTCTTAATGGCAACTTATTACATTTTATTTCAACTTAATATATGATATATGTGAAATTAATTACACTTAATGTGCATTCAGTGTGCCGAAAAGATTGCATTTAATTCACACTTAAGAGTATTGTTAACAGACATTAAATTGCATTTTAAATCACATTAATTTCATGTCATTATATTGTGTAGTGCACTTTAAGTATATTTTAAAAACACTAGAAGCAATTATGAAAGTAGATATAAAGTTGTTATAAAGTACTAATTAAGTTGTTCCAAAAAATCACTCTTAATGGCAACTTATTACATTTTATTTCAACTTAATATATGATATATGTGAAATTAATTACACTTAATGTGCATTCAGTGCGCCGAAAAGATTGCATTTAATTCACACTTAAGAGTATTGTTAACAGACATTAAATTGCATTTTAAATCACATTAATTTCATGTCATTATATTGTGTAGTGCACTTTAAGTATATTTTAAAAACACTAGAAGCAATTATGAAAGTAGATATAAAGTTGTAATAAAGTACTAATTAAGTTGTTCCAAAAAATCACTCTTAATGGCAACTTATTACATTTTATTTCAACTTAATATATGATATATGTGAAATTAATTACACTTAATGTGCATTCAGTGCGCCGAAAAGATTGCATTTAATTCACACTTAAGAGTATTGTTAACAGACATTAAATTGCATTTTAAATCACATTAATTTCATGTCATTATATTGTGTAGTGCACTTTAAGTATATTTTAAAAACACTAGAAGCAATTATGAAAGTAGATATAAAGTTGTTATAAAGTACCAATTAAGTTGTTCCAAAAAATCACTCTTAATGGCAACTTATTACATTTTATTTCAACTTAATATATGATATATGTGAAATTAATTACACTTAATGTGCATTCAGTGCGCCGAAAAGATTGCATTTAATTCACACTTAAGAGTATTGTTAACAGACATTAAATTGCATTTTAAATCACATTAATTTCATGTCATTATATTGTGTAGTGCACTTTAAGTATATTTTAAAAACACTAGAAGCAATTATGAAAGTAGATATAAAGTTGTAATAAAGTACTAATTAAGTTGTTCCAAAAAATCACTCTTAATGGCAACTTATTACACTTTATTTCAACTTAATATATGATATATGTGAAATTAATTACACTTAATGTGCATTCAGTGCGCCGAAAAGATTGCATTTAATTCACACTTAAGTGTATATACTTAAAGTGTATTATTTATGTAATAAGTACACTTTATAAAAGTACACTTAAGCACACTTTTTTTTCACAAGGGTTTATAAGCCCAATTGGGAAGATTATTCTATAATCAGAAATATTATATATACTGTAGGCCTAGACTATGTTTGGGCCAAAGTAACAAATGTGTCCAAAAAGTTACACAAATTACAAAATGATTTGTAAAAGTTACAAAATGCAACGCAAGTCATGTGCGGAGTCTCCTCTGGCATGCATTAGGCTACGCACCGGGAATGCTGTGCTGTATGGTTGAGCTTAAGTGCAATATAGATTTTAAAGATGTAAATAAAAAAGAAAAACAGGAGAATTAACTTTGAGCAAGTTTGGAGGAAAGTCGGAGGTATGTAACCAGTTTATGTACACATATGCCTGGTGCCAGTACGCCTTTTTTGTTGTCCTTTGGTTAAGTTTTTAATATTTTTTAACTCTAACATAATAACTTTATTGACATTACTCGAGTTAAGGCGATTAGTGGACCTTTCAATTCACGGGTTTCATTTAATTCTATTTTTACACGTAAATATAATATTTGTGTTTTAAGTTTTGTTTCACTTTGCCATGCCTCCTGCGGTGTAAAAATAAGATATTTTTCGACTTTAAAAATCAAACATCATATCCTAAATTGTCAGAATATTTTCCATATGGATTCATTTGAATTTATAGACGTTTAACATTAAAATCGATGCATGGGAATAATTTATATTATTTTTTGAAATACCCACCACTTTTAAATGTCGCATGTATGTTCCTTATTATACATATATAATTTAGTTCCTTTTACGTCGTTTTAATCATTTAATTCAATCTTTTTTACTTTCATTCAATAAAGCACATGTTTTGTAACATTTACAAGGGCGTTAAACACCGCGAAACAATTTGGCTATATTTTTAAATATTTTTGAAAAGATGACGAACTAGAAAATCGTTTACTGAACCTAGCTTAGCTTGGACACATTTTTCCATCGGAATATGCTTAAAATATCAAAATAGGCCAACATATTTTGATTAAAATATATTCTAAAACCATGTTAAATTATTTTAGAGTAGAAGGCCTTCTCCTTTATTTTATGTGTGTTTCATTGTTGCATGCACACCTTTTAACGCATGCAAACTAAAATGTTATTTATATAGTGCGACCATTGTAAATCATGTATTAGCAATACATGCATTAATAACTAGTCTAACTAGAATTTTGCGTTGTGTGATTGAAAAAAATCCAAAATTCTCTTCTGAGACATTGCGAAGCTGATAGATAAACTCATTCGTCGTTCTACTGTATGTGGCTGTGAGTGTGCGTGCTTGTGTTATGCTTATGCCTATTACAGCATATCAGCTGAATGCAATCACGTCAAGACAAAATCTGATTGGTTAATACACTGAAATAAATTAAATAATTTTAAAATTACTAAAATTATCCCTCTTTTCATCACACACCCAAAACATGGCATACAAAATGCAGCACCTGCAGCACCCCCACTTCCCGCACCCTTGAAAACATACACAGAGTTTTTTAAATTAAAAAATACATTTTGCTTCAGCTTTTTTATAAATTGGGTAAGAGCACATAGATTATCTAGTGCATGGGTCTTTAACCGGGGGTCCGACGGATTTTCAGGGGGTCCAACAAATGATGTTTAATCACAAGCAATTTTTTGCTAAAAACTTAACATTTAACGTCACATGTTAAGTTGCGCACGTTCATGGTCGCATATTGAAGGCGTGCGTTCAGTGCAAGTTTAGCCAGGGGACCAAAATAAAATATCTGAAGATTGTAAATGTCCACTCAGCGACAGAAAAGCATCACAAAACAGGTAGTGTAAATCTTATAGGCATGTGTGTCTTTCTATCAGAATGTTATTTTAGAATCAGTACGACATGTTGTCTCATCTATATTTCTGAACTTGGACGTCTAGTTTCACGCTGTTTAGATATGTAATAGCTGAAGCGCTGATTCAACAACCAAATGACACCACACCACGTCTGTATTAAACTGTGACAAAACTATCGCTTGCATTTAGAAATTAAGGAAACACGCGCCGTGATGGTGCTTTAAGATTTATAGTTGGGTAAAATCCGCCTCTCTAAAAGTTGCCCCAAAGAGATTTGCCTGCTAGCCTTGAAATCATGATCCTACCCTGCATGCAAATCGCTGTCCAAAGCCACGCCTCCTTCAAGCACCACATAATGCATTACTATATAAATCCATCAAAATGTACAAAATCTTCTTATAGACACTTTGCTTAACGCAGTTGTCTCCATCGCGGAAAAGCAGTACCACCGATGTTAATTTGGATCTCTGCTGATCTAGACGTTTTATCATCAGCGTTTTTTTTTCATAAACGTGTTTTCATTTTGTGCCTCTTGTGCCTCTTGTTGTTCAGCAGAAAAGTTTGGTTACTGCTGTTTTCTTGCCATTCTCCCTGTGTTTACAGAGCAGACATGAACGAGCTAATGATGATGCATGATGTCTGAGTGAACAGGGTGCACAGTGGCATGCAAAACACATTCACAAAAGAGGAGCAAACATTTTTGCATTTGGCCCGAGTTCAATGATTTGTTGAACATTTTTTGGTGCTATTCCTTTCACAGATGACATATCACTGTAAAATATTTGCTGTTATTATGCAGCTGGTTGCCAGTAACTTACTGTAGATTTAAATGTATGTTATTTACTGAGAACTTGTTCAAAGTTAAATAAACATTATAAAACGGGCAGTTCTGGTTCTTCATTCTGATTGGTTGAAACGCGTTCTAAGCCGTGATAAAATACACCGGTAACCTCACGGTTCAGACCACATTACATTAGTATCACTGCGCCACTGACTGCGTATTGATTTATGAAAATAAACACCACAGTCTTAAATCATATTTTTAATTTGTCTACAATTGCACTATTAATGGCGATATCCAGATGAATGTCAATAAATATTGTTGAGTCATCTCGTCGATAAAGAGAAAACGTTGTCTGAGGATTTTATAACTTAAGTTCACACGTCCGCTATTATCCACTGGGTGGCGATCTTACCCAACTTAAACACTGACGCATTCACTGAAAACACCGTGTAGTACTGTTCATGGCTCCGTCTGAATCTGATTTCTTACTAAAGTTCTTCACAAAAATGGAATTATCTCCGCTTTTAATAAAAAAATTTGAGAGGTGATAAGAGATCAAATGAAGGTAGGATGAAATGTTTTTTTGTTTGTTTTTGTTTGAAAGCGGATGGTCTGTTCTTTCATTTGATATTTTATGTTTATATAAAGAAGATAATTTTTTGGAAGGCATTAAACTATGGAAACTTAAAAAAAAAAAAAAACGCTGACGGGGAAAGAGTTCAGCATGCTTCCAAGCATATTTGATCATCACTTCAACAGTTGCACGATATAAATGTTAATGTATAAATTAGATGAATGGTGATTTATAAAATAAACACCACAGTCTTAAATCATATTTTCATTGTGTCTTTGCTGTGTCTGTGTTGGTTGGGAACTGCGCTCTGTTTCAGTCACACTTGATTCTGAGGAACTACTTTGTTTGGCGGAAGAGTAATATTTGTACTAATATAATTACAACTTTTTTGGGTTTTATTTTATAAAATCCCGCTAACGTTATGCATATGAAGTAACCGTTTTATAAACGCAATAAACCCCTCGAAGCGTTGGGTTACCAGTGCATTTTATAACAGCTAAGGGGGTTTAGGCACTCCGCTTCGCGTCGTGCCTAACAACGCCCCTTAGCTGTTATAAAATGCACTGGTAACCCACTGCTTCTCGGGGTTTATTGCTTTATTAAACATGAACAAGTCTTTATTTTTACAGAATAAAAATATAAAATAACAACCTGGGAACCAGAAATCCTCATTAACCTTTTTCTGTTTTTTTTTCATCAGATTTTGGTTGCCAGTAATACTGTAATTTCTACAGAAATTTTTAACCGTGAATTTGGATATCATAACTAAAAACATTTCTGGATCAAATCTGCCACACTGCCTTTAAAACACCTGACGCTCAGTATGAGCAACACTATTAAAGAGTAGTAAAAGAGCAAGCAGCACAGTTTTCGTGTTGAGTATGTTTATATTTGTACAGTAAAAAGTTCCGGTATGATTCACCAATGCGCAGTTTTTCTGACGTGTTTCTCCGTTTATCAAGGTGAGATCTTCAGTGACGGTCAGGCTCTCTGAACAGAAAGACGAGGTACACAATAAGGAGAACAGGATTACTGCGGGTTGCAGTTCCTTGCTAAAATGCTTTCACAGTAATCCTATTAAACCGCCTCTGTCTGTTGTGCTCCAATTCTGCTCGACCATGAGGGCGTTTCTGATCTCATCCGGCGATTAAGGACGGACAAAGAGCGACATCGATGACGAAGGAGATTTGGAAGAGGACGTTTTTATTTATCGATGTATTTTTGCATGTTGGTAAACTGCTCTGAGCGAGCAGCGCTTTTCACTGTGACCGCATGAGTGAAACATCAGACACCTTTAAAACTCAAAGCTTTAAATTATTTCTTAATACTGTATGCCACAAAACAGAGAGAGGTTTGGCAGTGTTGAAAAACATTTACAACACTTCAATATTTCTAAACAGTAGTTAAAGGGAGAGTTTTTTTGCTCACCCTCGGGCCATCTGATATGTTGGTGACATTAGTTCTTCAGTAGAACAATAAAGAAGATGTTTACAGAAACCCCAGTGCTGCAAGTAAACAAAAAGCAGATATACTGTATCCAATACAATATTGTATTTTACTGTATCCTCCTGACATATTGGTGACATATCAACTTGATCTCATGAGAATATGTGTGTATTTGTACCTTACTTACGTTTTCCTACACACTGAAACATGTGTTGACAGGACTAATACATTATTTATTTATGTATTAACAGCTTTACAGACATACAGATTTGTATATATATATATATATATATTAATAAATATTACAATTGCGTGCACTGGCGTTTTCTTTATTTCTGTAATCATTTAAAAATTTTGTAATATTTAGTTCTCATCAGCAACTGTAAACGTCAAATCTCTGGTATGAATTTAAATATTGTGCCGAAAGCATTTGTTATTTATGGCAGTGATAACAAATGCTCATTTGCTCTCGTGTATTACGTCAAAGATTTGCCACATTGCTGTCTTTCTGTACTTTTGATATTTGAAATGCGCACCATGACAGAGAGAAGCTGGATTAAAGTTCTGGTGGATGAATAACTTTAATATTTCTCTGTACTTCATAAACTCCCGGGACGACCACAACTGCAGCACATCATCTTTTTAAATACTTTTGGTACTGCTTTTGAAATTTTTCATAATTTTAATAAACGTTTTGTGTAGGACTAAAATGTACACATTTCTGTCCGTTACGTTGCATAATATAGAAAGAATACATTATGTATCTTTAAATTTTTTGTATAAAAAGGGTTTGGGTTTAGGGTAAGGTTTTGAGTAGGGTTAGTTAAAATACAGCAGTCTTTTAGGTAAGAAAGATTTGTAAATGTTTTACATTTTTTACCTGCACTGCAAAAAAGATTTTCAAAAAAAAAAAAATTCTTAGTATTTTTGTCTTGTTTTCAGTAAAAAAATATCTAAAAAGTCTTAAATTAAGATGCTTCAGCTTGATGGGAAAAACGACCCAAGAAAATACGTCTAGTTTTTACACCAAAAATATTAAATTTAAGTGATTTTGTGCATAAAACAATGGGAAAAAAAGCAAATTTTTCTTGAATTTAGTGTTTAAGAAAAATGTTCAAGATTTTTTCCTTACCCCATTGGCAGATTTGTTTAGCTTGTTTTATGCACAAAATGACTTAAATTTGATATTTTTGGTCTAAAAACTAGACTTATTTTCATGGGTCGTTTAGCTAATCAAGATGAAGGATCTTAATTTAAGAATTTAAAGATTTTTACTGAAAAAACAAGACAAAAATAAAAAAAGACATTTTTTTTCTTGAAAATCTTTTTTTTTTTGCAGTGTTTACAGTATAGCTTAATCTATTATAAAGAAGATTCATGTGTTTTATTGTGAGTCTCCAGGACCAAAGTTTGGTCCACCCCAATCGTGTACCACAGAGGTCTTCCATAAACAAACAAACAAAATATGAAGAAGATGATCAATCTGATCCAATCTGTGCTGCCGAATGAACCATCCAGAGCAAACCTGCTCATCTTTTGTCCAAATGTGACAGAAACGCCTGGAGAGTTTGCGGTTTAAGAGCCCGATCGATCAGTCCCGGGTTTGTTCTCCGGTTCATCTGCGTGAAGCACGGGGGATTTTCATGAAATATTGTTGATGTTTGTGTCGTTCTTCTCAAAGCTCAACTCCCTCACAGCTCAACTGTGATTGAAGATGCTGATAGCTATGATAAATCTTCGTCCTTATTGCTTTCTTGCGCCTCATGGCACATTTTTTCACAGAGCCAAAGCTGAGAATGAAGATTTATGGCATTTCATGACTGCTGTGTCTTTCAGCAAATTAGGAGCCCATTTTTATATAGTTGCCACCGCATATCTGGGGATACATACATCATAAACAACATGCTTTTTGATTTTATTGGACATTTTCCACAGTTAGATGATGTTATGAGGAAGTTTCCTGTCAGAATCACCGGATCGTCTTTTTTCTGAAACGATTTTTTCTTATGCGTAACCTGCTTGCTCGTGGATAACCACTATATATTCATGTGGCGTCACTTCAATAAATGTACTTTTGTTTTGGAAAACCAACATTAAATTAAAGGGACACCATGAAACTTTTTGGCCACTAGGGGGTGCTAGACACGTATTTTTCACTTCTAGCGCCCCTAGAGCCCACAAGCGCCGCAGCACTGTCGCAAAGGAAAGGAACTGGCCAACCTTAAAACTAAACTAAAAACTAAACCTTTAAAATGCTAAACGATCAACATTTTGAGACAACAGGGAGAAACGCAGTCATGTTACAACCTTCTGATGAGGAACTCGTCGTGGCAGAAGCCATTTCTCAATCTGAAGGTTGCAGCCTCCGGATGTCGTATTTCTAAGCTGTATACGTCATCAAGACTGTCTTATTTCACAATATTAACAATTACAAAGTTGACTATTATACTTAGTTAATCGTAAATTGTTGCAGTATGCTTATGACTTGCGAATGTAATGCTCAGTTTACCTTAATAAACCAGGCTTGATGACGTGTGCAGCCTGCATATTTGACCTCCGGAGGCTGCAGCCTTCCAATTCAGAAACGACCAGACGTATTTCCTTGCCTTTTTCCAAACAAATATTGTTGCATCCTCTCTCTCTCTCCCCCTCGCCATCAGGATTTTCCGCAATGGCGCTCGTTATTCCTCTTTTTTGTGTGAAAATCGCTCCAAATCCAAGTAAACCGATGCGTTTAGGTCTGCCGCTTTGTAATACATCACGCGAGTGACAGCGGAACGCAGCAAATGAGGAAGAGAGAAGAGAGAAACGCTCGGATCTGATTGGTGAATGAATAGGGTTTGGTTTTACACTGTGAGCAAGTTTGAGTGCTATAGCATCCTGGATTGTAATGTAAATATATCATAGACACAGTAAAAGAAAGGTAAATACGTGAACACAGCATCTGAATACAGGGAACTATATGCAATATAATCGCCGTAATTTATAAAGAACATCGCATTTATGTATGAATCAACAGTTTATATAAAAAATTGCCTTAAAGGGGAATCGAACCCGGGTCGCCCGTGTCATAGGTCTGTGGCTCTAAAGACTGAGCCACAGAGTCACATAATAGAATCTGCTCTCTACACTCCTTAAGTAGCTTCCAGCAAAATTCACGTTAAAAACAAATTGTGTGGAGGAAGTGACGTATGCCGTAAAGCAGTCGAATTTTGTAGTTTTTTTGTGCTCTGGTTACTACCAGAAACCCTAAGTTTTAAAATACGAGTAAAAGTGATACAGACCCCGTCAGGCTATGGTAGACATGTCATTCAACCTATTTAAAGTCGATGTACTATCACAAGGGTCTTGAAAATTTATTATGAAGGTTGAAAAATTACATGGTGTCACTTTAAAGTAGATTGATGATATTGTGCCGAAGAATTAATAAAGTCAACAGAAAGGAATAATGTGAATTACTAAATTAAGCACAATAACATCAAGAATATACATTAAACTTGGATCCGGCTTAAATCCATTTCATTTGTCATTAAAGACATTAATGTGATTCATTGGCAGTAATATTTCTTCCAAATAACATCAGTCTATAATGTAAAAATACTTATCTTTTACTAGGGAGGATAATCTCTCCAGCTACCATCAATTTTTTGGATTGTAAATATCAAATCAGTGACCTTCACGGGATCTAGTTTAGTGTGGTCAAGATAACCACGTCTACTAAACAAAGTTATCATAGCTAATGAACTAATGCTTATGAGTTTAAAACATTTATCATAGCTGGAAGGTCTTCTGTCCTCTCATGAAGTCAATTGGCATTGATGGTTGGTTGGATCTTCTTATGAATTGCTCACACAATCTTAGCAATGAGCTTACGTTACATTAAACAGAAAGCAGGTTGATTTATTAGGACTTTGTAAATTGCAAAGCATTAGTGAAGAGAAGAGAGATCCTTCACCTCATTCTCTTCTACAGTATTCACAACAGCTTTGGGTAATATCATCTCAGACATATGGACAATACACAGCATCGGATGGTAAACTTTATCCTCACCTTCATCAGGGTTTGGGTTATCATGACCTTCTGTTAAGTGGGACAGATCTCCATATCCAGCTACTTCATGATCAGAATAAAACTTGATGAGTTTGCACCTCATTTTCATTAGTTTGCCGAAGCGATGTCTAACATGACTGATATAAAGATTAGTGAAGTGTTTAAGTGTCTGAAAATGACACCTTTAATCCTGGAGGTGTGATAGACATTAAAATATCTTAAGAAGAGATTACATCTTTTGAGTACATTTATAGCCAAAATTATTTTCAAATAGTTACTGTGGGGCCGTTTCAAGACAATGTTTTCAATTGAAACCAGGAATATTTTTATGCGTTTCAGCTATTTGTTTACATGCAAACATTCATATAAACGCAAAGTCTTTAAATGTCTTGTCGTCTAAATGTAAACTATAAAAATGCATTTAGCAGACGCCTTTATGCAAAGCGACTTACAACATTGCATTTCAAAGGTATACATTTATTCAGCATGTGTGTTCCCTTTGTTCAAACCCATGACCTTCTGAATTGTTCAACCATTAGCTATACAAGATTATAACCAAAACAACACGGTGGCCTACAGGACTGTGTTTGTGCTGCATAAGTTACTGAGTTAATTAATGCTTCTTCAACAAAGTTTACAAAATTTATCTTATTTAAAGTTCAGCGTCACTTACAATAATAAATCTACCTCTAAACAAGACTGCTCAATGTTTTTGCTTGTATTTATCGCCGTAGAAGAATGCATATACAGTATGCCGCCATGTAGTGTTTCTTTACAAAGTTACATTGCCATCTACTGGCCTGGCATGCATAATGCAGAATATTTTTTGTGAAACTTCTTGAAAACTTTTCTGCTTTTTACTACATCCTTGTTGTGTAAATGGAGCACAAGTTATACAAAATACAAGATTGGCATTTTTTTTTTAAACGTTGACTGCCAATAAAACCTGAAAAAAAATCACTGCACTGCAAAAAGAAAAAAAAATATTTTCTTAATAAGCAAAACGACCCAAGAAATATAAAATGTAAGTGATTTTGCGCATAAAACAAGGAAAAAAATCTGCCAATGGGGTAAGCAAATTTTTCTTGAATTTTAATTAGAATTAGTGTTAAAAAATTCAAGATTTTTTCCTTACCCCATTGGCAGATTTTTTGTTTGTTTGTTTTATGCACAAAAACTGGTCTAAAAACTAGACTTATTTTCTTGGGTTGTTTTGCTCATCAAGAAAAAGCATTTTTAATTTAAGAATTTTTTGATATTTTTACTGAAAACAAGACAAAAATACTAAGATTTTTTTTCTTGAAAAGAATTTTTTGCAGTGTGCTGCTGATCCATTAATAAAAACCGATGAACTTTGTTTTAACTACAAATTTCATCAGGCGTAAAGATCATCAGAAAGACAGAAAGTTTGGCTTAGTTGTTTTAGAAGAATCTAACCATTAAAACCTTGTCTGTTTTTCTTCAACTTATTAGACTAGTCCTAGACTAAAATAAAATAAATATAAGAGCTGTCCAAACTGAAAACATCTTGCACTGACATATCTTAAAATACATTAGTGCCCTTTGTTCTGCCTCAAAATGCAAAGAAGTAATGTTTTTAGTAAGGCGTGTTTGTTAAAACTAGTTATATTTCTTAATTTAACTAAGGTCTAGTCCTGGCTTAAACTAATCTCTGTCTGGGAAACCACCCCAATGAGTATTAAGGATGATGTTTGATTTCTGGATCCAGACAATCATCTCTGTTAGATTATTACTGACAGCTTTCTCACCGTTTATCTGAGACATAAAGGTCTGAAAAACACACAACTCTGATCTGAATCCACACAAAGATGACTTTTTAGTTTTAATATGAATCTGAAGATTGATGACATCATGTGTGAGCATCCAACGCTATCTCATGGCAAATTCTTACATATTTTACATGGTGGCTAATTTGTATTCATTGGTACGACCACACTCGTGCATTTGTACGATTTGCTTTCGCCCCTGTGCTGTTAGGATTAGGTTTGATGATCATATTTTTTTATACAATTCACTTTGTACAAATTCATACGAATTAGCCAACTCGTACAATACATACAAAGTCCCGTGAGATCAGCCTTGAGTGTCCTACTCCGCGTGTCCTTTAATAACAGGAATGATTTGTTCTAGCTCGTGTGTGGTACAAACAAGCATTGCTCTTCTTATTAAATATAGCATTTTAATGAGAAATAGATTATTATTTGAAACATTCATTTGAAGAAAGCTGATATAGTCATTTCAACAGAACAGCAGAAATTACATAAAGTACTGAAAGCAGTTGGTCAACCCACTGAACGACCGGTCAGATTGTGTCGTACATGATGTGTGAAACAAAAGCGTACAGAAGGCAGTATGCATGAAGCTGAAAGCGTGCGCTGCTCGCCAACATCACTACCAGATTGAATTTGAAGAAGATCAGCTGGTGACGTTTGTCCTGACGTGACAAAATGAACTTCTGCCGTATTTACACATTTGTGCTGCTGGGGGAGAGATGTCGTGTACTGCCGTTCACGTGTGGAGTAATCTAAGAAAAGCTTTCGATTCAATGGCTATATCAAGACAAATCAGTTATTTACACATAAAATACATCTTAATTCATTAACCAGGTTATGTCTCGCAACAGTATATTTTAAATCCATGCAAAAAAAGCTTTGCTTTTGGCCCTGTTCCCATGAGTTGTGTGTTTAAATTCAGATGGTCCTGTTATTGTAAAACAAATTAAAGAAAAATAAAATAAAAGGAATTTGTGGTGTAAAAGCATTAAAGGGTTAGCTAACAGGCACTTAATACGATTGGATAATAATAATGATGAATTATAATAAATAATAATAATAATAATAATAGCATTCCCTCTATTGTGGACACAACTCTAGTGAAGGTTCATTGCACAAAACATAAAAAATAAATATGATCAGATCCCCGCTAAAATTTTAGATCAGTTAACATCTCTAACAGTTAAACCTGAATTGCATCAAGGAATATAAAACTCAACTAAAATCTTAGAAAAGTAAAGTCTACATTTGGTATACAAGCAGATCTTGAGATTAAAATCATCATAGATATTTGAAATTTTAATACACCGCTGTTGTGGATTCACCCTTGTTAATGAACGTGATGGCTTTACATTGTCATGCCGTAATCCCGCAGTACATGTACAGTATATAGATGTTTTCAGACCACTGTGCTATACTTCATTAGAAAAGGTTTGAAAAACAAAAATACAAAAGCAATTCGTAGGACATTTCTCACAAAATGTGCCCAGTATCATCCTGTTTTTTGTTTTTTTCAGTGTATCATTCCTCTGAGAAATGTATGGCTTTATGCAAACCCTCGAAGAGATGAACCAATGCAGAAACTCGACATATCAGCATTTCATCACAACATGTACATTATGCTCAGCTATACAAAACAGCATGAACGAGTGAATGAATGAATGAATGAATGATGTTAAACCATAGACACTGAGCTCACTGAAGAACAAAGATGTTACTCTCGAAACACAACAGACAGGAGCCACACACTGAACTCAGTTCACCTGCAGACGGCAACAAACGTTAGCATCGGAAAGACCTGACGTCCAAACGGCGGATCGTCCGACTGAAGAAAATGACCTCTGTACTGAAATCAACTCTTAGAGGGACAAAGAGAGGAAGAATGAAAGGACAAGACTGTACAATAAATGATGTGTGTGTTTTTTTTTTTTAAATCACTACTTCTATCTTGTTTTCCAATGAAAAAATATCTTAAAATAAAAGCATAATTTTCTTGCACATTGGCATTTAAAAAATGTGTACAATGTTGTTAAAATTTGAGTAAGATGACTTTCTTAAATGATCTGAAAATAAGAATCATTAAATTAACAAATGTTTGGTAAATTTTCTTCTTTTTGGAAAACAAGACACAAATATTGATGATTTTTTAGCGTATAAATCGTCGCTTTTGTGTGATGTTAACAGATTTTGGTTCTGCCCTTCACATCTTGGCAGTTTTGAAATGTACCACTGCTCCCTCCAAGGAAAATCAAGGCCTCGGTGTCACTGGATGTCGAATTTAATTGTTTTTGATCTTTTTCTCGTAATTATCTTTTAGGAAATGACAGACATGCTTCGACAAATATGATACAGTATTTTTTTTTTGTTCCATTTATCGTCGTTTGTGAACTAAAATGATATCTCTCATTACTTTAAATTTCCGTTGAACAATTACACTTACAAAGTTGTTAATAATACATCAAAAAAGCAAAGGTTTGAAATGAAAAGAGGAAAATAAAAAGGTCTCTCAACTGCAGTTTATTTTTTTTTAACTAGCAGAGTTTGGTGGTCAGATGGTCCGATTGTTTTAAGATTTCTGTGTTGTACATGTCCAAGGCGTGATTGACTCGAATCATCTCGCTGTTGTTGAGCTTCAGTCGATGTTTCAGCATACAGGAGAACAGGTCCAGCTGGGGCTTCCCGGGCGCCACCGGAGGGGCCAGTCGGTTAATTCTCTCCCGTATGTCCAACAGCAGGAGCATGATGGACGAGGACGAGTAGAACTGCGTCCCCTGAGCGTATGACTGATTGACCTGCTGCACGGCGCTCCTCAGCAAATCGGCATTGAATCGCAAGCTGTAGCCGAACACCTGGATGTCGGAGATCTTGATGTAGATCTGCCGCTTGTTGGGGTCGGAGAGGTCCACCGGGCCCTGGCCGGTGTCGTTCCGCAGGACGGTGGGCACCTTGGCACGGCTCCGCAGGTAGATGTGCACCGTTTCGAAGAACGTCTTCCAGCGGTTGCCCAGCAACAAGGTCCAGTTAAAGCACTGCGAGTTCTGGAGCCGCACCTTCTCCCAGCGCGGGTAGCCGTGCTCGCCGAACGGCATGCTCCAGCCCTCGGAGTGACTCCCGCTGAACGGGTTAACGTAAACGAAGAACATGGGATCCACGCTGCTGTTGCGCATTTGGCAGATCTTCATGGACAGGCCCACCATCATGTGCAGGTAGTCCATGCGGTTCTTGTTGCTCTTCAGCGTCAGCGACATCCGCTTGCGCCACCGCGGGTCGAAGAAGGTCTCCAGCCGCACCTCGTTGCTGATGAAGGTGGTGTGGATGTGCAGACGCGAGTCCATCTTCTGCAGCAGGTACTTCAGCTCCAGGTCCTGGAAGTCCAGGTCCGTCTCGAAGCTGACGAACTGCTCGCTGCGCTCCGAGTCCACGTTCTGCGGCTCGCAGCGGCCGCGGTACAGCTTGTAGCCCTTGTTGCAGGAGCCGCACTGCGAGATGTTGGACAGGCTGCACATGGCGCAGCTGTTGTTGCCGCCGATCACGCACGGGATCGGACGCTGGCACAGGGTTGCCCCCGTGTGGCACACGCAGGTACGTTGGCTTTCCAGGAAGGTTCCCCAAAAGCCGTTCTCATTGCAGTAGAGGAAGGACTGGACTCGGTTCAGCCACTGCAGCACCGATCTGTAACAGACACATGACATGATGGAGTTAAAGCGAGCAGAATCCAATAGCATATCTAAATACATGATGCCACAGTCTCCTAATGCTTGTCACTAAAACAGATGATGTAAGATTTCACCATATCCTGTGGTTAATTCAAGTGCCAAATTCTAAGATCTTGGAATGATGAGTCCTTTTAGGAATTATGTTTTTAATAACATTAGACATCCAATGTGGGAACCTTCCAAATGAACCCTTTTCTAAATATCAAGATGATAAGCTTCAAAAGTGTGAAGATGTATTATTGTTTGGATAACATGGCTCACTACAGGTAACTACCCATATCAAGTTTTTCTATTTGAAATCAAAATAAATTTCTGAAACATAATACACAACAGACTTGTAAAGGCACCAAAGAATGCATTGTACTAATCTGTTTAATTATTCTCTGATATCTTCACAAAAGGTTTGTGACGTTTTTAAGTGCAAAAATTATCCAGAGACAGTTTTTTTCAGGATTTGCCTTTATAATGAAATGGTCAATAATAAACAATCAACATCAATAATAATGTTGAGCTCTGTTCTGATGGGCTGTTTCTCCTTCAGTAGCTCTGTGTGTGTGTAAACAGATCTTATGTTTGAGTCTCTATCAGATTTTGAGGAATAATCAATTGTTTGGAGATTCTTAATGGACGTTTCTGAGTGGTAAGATTGTCTTTTTTTCAATATGGACCTGCAAAACCTAACTGTAACGTCAATAGTAGAACTTCAGCCTAAACGCTAGCATATAGCATTAACTAGCCTATGGTATTAACTAGCATAGCATTAACTAGCATATAGCATTAACCTGTTGAAAAGCATTCTAGCCCAAACAATGAAAAGACATACTTTCACTAAAATGATTGTTCTAAACCATTTATAGTATAAGCATAACTATGGCATCTTTAGAGAGAAGACACTTTGAGCTTCATTTTCCATGTTGCAACATTATTTTAAGTAAAAAATAAAAATAATAAAAAAATAAACTTTTTTTGCATAACATCTTTTTTATTACTAAAAAACTTAATGTTAAATATTTGTGTGAAACCTAGAAATGCAATGATGCCAAAGCCAAAAGAAGTCTAAAGAAGTCATGTTTCACATTTGAAGTCAATAGGCCCAAAAATGAGGTTCTTGCAAGGGTTTTTGACTCATGCCTTTTCTAAGTGCCAGTCAGCCCCAGAATAAAAGTCTTTTGTTTACATGCATACACGTTTGTTCTTATTATAATTTATCCTTATGTTAGCGTATAAAATGCCGTTTCCACACCAGGAAATAAAACGTCACACAAAGATCGTTGGATTCTTTATCTAATTGGCTACACGTTCTGTCTATCAATATTTTCCATAAAGTCATTGGAGGAACGAGCAAGTCAGATGACGTCACGATATTTGACAGCGCTGTTTGGAAATTATGTATTATACTCCCGCCTACTTTTAGAAACAAACTTTTTAACACGTGTTTATGTGTTTAGCGGAACCAAAAGTGTTATCTCATATACAGTGTCCGCAGATTGTATATGAAATTCTTTAACAAGACATTCATGCGAAATCTGATGTAAACAATGGACAATTTATCTATGTTTCACGGATTATACACATTTGTGGACAAAAATGGTCATTGGGTGTATTTTATTGGACGGTTTTTATGGATTATTCACACATCTGAAACAGACTGGATTTGATTCGCCATCGTTATATCAACACAAAGGTTAGAAGTCCCGTTTATATTCTGCATATCATCATCGTCACAAAATCCTACATTTATGATGCTAAAGCATCTACATATCAAAACAAAGACAATACACTGATGCTAAACCTGTAGACCTTTTAAAGATGCAGTGTTAATATTATTAATTGTTTGTATATAGTAGGCTATATAGATATTGTTAGCAGCGTTAAAAAAACTGATGTCATCCTGCAGACTAAAGGGCGATTTATAGTCGTGCGTAGGTCCTACGGCGTAGCAGCGACGGCGTAGGTTCCGCGTCGGTTTTCATTTATACTTGTGCGTCGCCGTCCGCGTCGACGTGCAAAGACACGCGAGACCGCTGGTTGGCAGTAATCACGCGTGTAACCACAGTAGCAGTAGAAGTTGTCACAGAAGAAGAAGCTAAGCAAGTTAACCCACAAACGAAGAAGAAATAGCAACTTGTTGTGTATAATTTGAGAAGACCAGCAATGATGGAAGTAAATAAACAGCGACTTATGTTTCAGTTTGAGTTAAATCACTCCTCAACTTGGCTCATCTTTGTTTTCACCGTCTCAAACGGAAATACCTATGACGCAGTTTTTTTACCTGACGGGAGGGGTTTTGGTGGACCAATCACAGCGCTTACGGTCCGCGTAGAGCCGACGCGCTGTTAGAAATTTTGTGAGGTGTGCGTCAGGCTACGCAGAGCTACGCACAGGCTACGGATAGCCTACGGCGTAGCTACGCCGTAGGAGCTACGCACGACTATAAATCGCCCTTAACTAGTGCATGTCAAGAGGTTAACTAGCATATACTGTAGAATTAACTAGCATATAGCCTTTACTAGCTTATAGCATTAACTAGCATACAGTATATAGCTAACTAACATATAGCATTAGATAGCATATAGCATTAACCAGCATATAGCGCTAACTAGCATATAGCATTAACTATCATATAGCATTAACTAGAATATACCGCTAACTAGCACAGTCTGTGTTATGTTGAGATTGGTCTGTTTTCCAGCGGTCTTTTGCATGCACGAGGTTTACATAAGAAGGAGGAAACAATCATGTTTGAGGCTCATGATATGACATTACCATGAGCTCTTATTATTCATCTATGCCTACATAAATAGTCTTGTATTCTATGCAACAATTTAATAAACATTTCATAATTTGTAGTCTGTAGTGAGATGTACCGTTTATTATTTCTGTACACTATTAAACCTTTAAAATATGGAGATCTTATGACGCAGCTGCACATTCAATCTACAGCTATAATAAAGAAATGTTATTTGATTTTCAATTCCCTCTAGATGACTTGACCAATAAATAGCTTAAAATTCGCCTCATTTCAATTTAAAGGCATTTATGGGCAACTCACTTGTGGCTTTTAATAATGTTTATTTTAGTATTAATTTTAATATGCGAGCTTTATGTGATCTGAGAGACAAAACTCCCTCATGTTATATTATCTAATTGCTTTTCCCAATATGGATTTCAGTTGCTTGATGATTTGTTTAGTTATTTGTTTGTCTAAAACAAGAGGCTGATTCGAGTCACCGCAGGGAATCATATGTAGATGACGGCGCTTTGTTTGTATTGAGGCATTGAAGCGCTCTGCTCATCCACAGACTGAAAGCTGTTTATCATTCAACTGTGATAAAAACAATATAACATCTCAAATCAGCTTATTAAGGAGAGATGTCATGACCCGACTCATGTCTACAGACCACAACATCACAGGTTAGGATGAAACCTTTCCAACAAATCCCCTACAACCATCCTGAATTAACTAGGAACACCATGACAAGATGCTAATGAACACTTACAGTTTTATGTTAGCACTCCTCACATTTTCTTTAAAAAAGTAAAAATGTCATTTTTTTAAGAGTAAGTTTGGTGCCGTCAAAAAGAGGACAAGAATGAAAAATACAATGCCAATTCTTAATACTGTTGTTTATTACATATGAAAATACTTTAATCATTCTCAAATCCATTTATTAAAAACCTTATACCAACATAAGCAAACCTAAAAATCAGTTGTCTCTGAAGTTTTTTTAAAACCAGACTGAGATCATGTGGTCTCAATAGAGCTCTCATTGAGAGTTTCAGGCCAACCGGACATTCGGTTACCTGATCCTGGATCTTATTCAGGAAGCAGCAACTCTAGAGACGAAGTATTCATGTAAAACTTGCATCAGCTTTTTCCCAGCCAGGAATAAACAGAGCTGACTTTGAAAAGCTTCTCGAAAGTAAAAAGTGCACGATTTGCAAAAGGCCAATAAATGAGCAAACATGAGGTTAAAGCTGAGCTCCGACTCCATGCATAGACCTTGAGCTTCACTATTTCTGATACAAAAACATTTTAAACTTTTTAAAGTCCCCCTGTAGTCGATAATTGTATTCCTTAAAACTCATCATGAACATCGTAATAGCACATGTAAAAGTCATTTCTTCATGCTATAAAACAGCTTGAATGTAACTCTACACCCTTGCTTCCTTTAGTATATGCGGATCTATGAATATGCTAATTAGTCCCCACCTCTACTCTTTCACGCTACTTCTGACCATAGATATAAATGTAAATAGATGCTACATTCTGCAGTTTAAGACACATAACTGCCAAGTCTGGTTTTACACAATTAATATGTGAACTGCACGTACTATTTAGTTACATGCAGTTAAGTTATTAAATAATCGTCGTCTTCTTCAATGTCATGCCGCCCAAGTTTGAACCCAGCGAACACAAATACTGATTTCTAAACTCATAAGTAGAAATGTTGGAGGAAGAGCAGCAATACTCAAGAGTTTCTGAACTCAATAAAGTTACTTCTCTGGATAATTGGTGTGCTATTAAACCAGAAGCAAAGTTTCTCAACTTCTACCTCAGGAGTTTTATGGGGAGGATGGAGGCGGTTTGCTATTAATAATGAGCAACGAGATGCTTTGCTAAGTGTCAGCAGGAAACCTCAGCCATCTTCTCTCATCAAAACCTTTTAAGACAGAGAGCAGGTCAGCGGAGACAAGTGCGACAATGGAGTGACAGCATTGCCAACACAACACGCGCAAGCTCAAAATAACCGTTGATGAGTGACTGATCAATAGAAATGCATAAGATTCATTGTGAAAAGAAACTGAATGGAGGAGAGACAGGGCCGTATTGTTTTCTGATGTACCCTCAGACTGATCTAATGCTTTTTCTAAGAGTTGATATCTGTATTGCATAATGATTGACTGTACTTACAGCTCTTCAGAGACTTAGGACTCTTGGGTTATCAGATTGTTGTGTTGTGTGCTTTCAGAAAAACTGGAAAGCAGCATTGACAATAACAACCAATTCAAATTTCCCAGCCCGAGGTTACAAATTCAAACCCCAAGTTCCCAAACGTTTCTAATGAACACTGATGAGACGTGTTTATTGTGTTGAGTCAACATGAAATTTAACTTTAAAGCCTTGACTATCTTGACTAAACAAGTTCTTCTTCATCATGCATACGACAATGTATGTTTTCTACTATTTAAAAGCACATTGTTTGTCATCCAAATATCATCTAAACCAGTTTAATGATAGGGATTAAGCTAGCGCCAGTTTAGCATTAGCTTGAGTCATCTGTTTGGTTCGCTAGTTTGGTCCGCTAGCTCAACAGCCGCTGGGATGTTGCTATACAGCCAGGTCTCAGTGAAAAAAAGATGCACAATTGCTTGAGTATCCTCAAGTCTCAACTTGTCAATCTTGACAATCTAGACTGTGTGTTCATAAAGAATAGGCTGGGTAACGATGAGCTATTGGGGGCGTACTTAGCCTAGCATGTATGCCGGCTCAATTGCCGAAATCTTCCTTCCTCTCTCACGTTGTCGTTTGGAGCAGTGTTAATTTTAGCAGCAAATTCTGATTTAGTCTTAGTCTTAGTCTTTTGAATAACACACCATTTAGTTTTAGTCTTATTTTAGTCATCTGAAATCTTTTAGTTTTAGTCTAGTTTTAGTCGACAAAATATCATAAGAGTTTTAGTTTTAGTCTAGTCTTAAGTTTTTTAGTCTGTTATGGAATGGTATTAAGGTTTGAATATGCAATACAGAGACAGATTTAATGGTTGTTATAGAAAACACGTATTTTATTTTATTTTATTCTTAATGTCAAAAAAACTGACCGTGGCTTTTTCACCAAAAAAAAATCACATAAAATAAGCATAAGGCCCGCTCTACCTAAGTATATACATGGTCCCTGAAAAAGATATGCATTGTCCCTAAATGACATGCACACACAGACGCACGCAGACACACAGACAGAGACACACACACGCACTTACACACGCACTTACGCACGCACTTTGTCCAGTCATGTAAAACCACAACATCTACTATAATAGTAACGTTACACATTTCATTCAATTTGAGGACACTGAATATTTATACTCAGTATTAATTCAGACAATCCAATCCAATCAATACAGTTCAGATGTGTATTCCTTTCGTTTCTATGTTATACCAAGTTTAGCGAAAACACTGTGGTTTATCTGATAAAATAACCTTAGCGTGTATGCTTACCTTCGCATGTATTTCTGGATGAGTCGTCTTTACAGGCTGTCGTCTTGTCATATTTGTAGTGTGACCAGATTAGACGCTAGTTCTGACATTTTTGTTGTTAATGAGACATGTCTTCAGACCGGGTGCACCGCAAAACGTTAGCGTGTTGCTAACGAGCGAAGTCAACTGAAATCAGCCAAAGCTGGGAACTAAGACTGTACAACTAAATATAATGTAAACAACCTGTTGTGAAAACAAACTTTGCCGCGGGTTTTCAAAATGACTCTGCCGACTGCTGCCTGTGTAGATCAACCTACCCTCAAAGATTCGCTCTGATTGGATTTCTTCCCAACTGTCCCACAAAATGAGTAGCTCTGATTGGATCTCTTCTCCATTCGTCCCTCCCTAACATTTTCGTCTTATTTTTATTCGTTGACTAAAGTGTCAGTTATATTTCGTTACAGTCTTCGTCATCATATATGATTTTATTTAGTTTTTATTTAGTTTTCGTCCGTGAAAAAGGTTCGTTGACGAATATTTTTCGTCATCGTCTTCGTCAACGAAATTAACACTGGTTTGGAGACAGTGAGAGAGGAACTTATGATCCAGGCAGGTACAGATGTGAGAGTAGCTCCTTTGGATGGAGGGAGTGGAATAAAACTCACTGTACTAATGTCTAGTATCTTTTGTCAGTCATACGTTATGTAAGCCTTGTATCGCATAAAAGACATGGAGGAACAAAAACACTAAAAAGTTGCACTTAGTGAGAGAGCTCTGAGCCGTGCGTCCATACGTGCCGCCTACCCTCCAAATCTAACAGCTGATGGGTTTTCATCCAAGACAAACAAAAGATTCACACACAACAAATGCTGCAATGGGGGAAATCGAGTCTTGCTCAAGGACTCCTCAGTCACAACCTGCCGGCCATGAGACTTTAACCAGCAACCATCAGGGGTTACAAGCTCGACTCTAACCATTAGGCCACGAGTGCCTCAGCTTTTTTGTTCAGACACAGTATGGTTACCATATTATACAACTTATGCAACAGGACAATATGCAACACATTGGTAACGTAATCACGTCTGTGTTTGAGGAGGCTACATCAAGGATCATCTCTTTCTGGCCTGAGTGTTTTTTTAGGATATACTGTACTGTATTGTATAACCAAAAGAACAACATCTGCATGTTCCCCCAGAGAATATTTACAATAAAAAATAATTACACTTACTTCTTAGTTTATTCAAATGGGATGCTAATTCAGTTCCCTGTTTTCGGTTAGCTAAACTAGCCACGGCTAAATGTTGACTTTGAAGTAAGAACACAGTGTTAAACGCAAACAGACTCTCCACATTCCACTTTGAAGTTCAGCTTTTAACAAAATGCCTTAAAAATCCAATTTTTTTCCAGTTTAGAGCAACACACTACATGCACTCCTGTTTTACCTGGAATTAAACCTGCAGATTTTATTCTGTATTGTCTTTCTGTCTGTGTGGATATCCCAGATCTCTGATAAAACTCATCATAGTCTCCAATGGATTGAGAATGAGCATCTTTATCATTAATGATAACTAATTATCTCTCAATAACTAAAACACAAACATTATTATTATCTTATTTATTTACTTTTCTTTCGGTTTTGCACTTTTTTGGAAAGACAATGGTTTTAAGTCAAGCTTGCTAAGCTTGCTTAAACTCTTCAGTTCAATTTAGTGATAAGTGATCATGTATATCCAATCATTAAATCTGGGCCGGGTTTCCCAAAAGCATCGTAAGGCTAAGTAGATCGTAAAACGATCGTACGAATCATCTTAGAATTACGGGCCGTTTCCCAAAAGCTTCGTAGCTTAAGTAGCACTTGAAAATCATCGTAGATCTATGAGTGCTCTGGAGTAATCGTTCATTCATAAGTGCATCGTAAGACAGCAGTGTTACAAGGTCACCTGCAGGACAACCAGCAAATCGTACTCCTGCAATAACGATAATGTAATGTTTTAAATGTAGGCTATATTTATTTATTGGGGTTTTCTTTGTTTATTTGTTTAAATTACTTTAATATAATATATTTAAAATTCAAACGAGAAATAAAATGTAATTGACTAAACATATATTAATAAAGAAGGAAAACATATTTGGTACAATTTTGGTAAAAGTTGTTACTAGCAAATTGATAAATGGTTCCTACCAATTGCTGCTATAATTCATCTAGGCTACAGTAAAAAAAAATGTTTTGAAGGGTATGGAAACCAAATAAATATTTACGGTACAATGCAATTATCCATAATAATAAATAAACATAGATAATTAAAACCAATAATAATAATAATCTAAACTATTACATAAAATGCAGAAGGCATTTCGCAGTGGTACGAGTCCTTACTAAATTCGGAAAATAATATTTCATTATGCACAAATTATTAAAACATTAAAATAATTTTAAACAAATAATTGTTTAATGATTACATTTTATAATATTTAGTCATTAAACAATAATGAAAAATATTATAAAAAATATTAGTGCTCATCGGCTAAAGATCATTAGCGTAAACAAGCTTCTGCTACAAATACGAGTCATCCTATTGGTGACATTTCAGCACTTGACAAACGGATAGCGACTCGTAAGTAGCACTTAAAACCCAGCTGCGAGCGATCGTTTCACGTGCATCTTTGGGAAACGCACGTAAATGAACAACGAATGTTCGGTAAGTAGCTCGTAGAAAGCGCTCTTAAGTGCTAAGTTTAATCGTTATCGGGAAACCCTGCCCTGGTCATTTGGACAGAAAATCAGCTCTTCAACAGGAAGACATTTGACTGATATAAGTTTAGGGAAGTCCAACATAACAAGTAACATCTGTCTCAAAGCCTCATAGTTTCATATGTTACACTCTGACTGTTTCATTGTTAAAAGGCCGGAGAAATAAAACACCAACCTACAGTAGGAACCCATCAGAGAGGTCACTGTTACCATACAAAACAACAACAGAGCTGAAATGCTGTTGCACACAAAGAAAAATAACCAAACCACACAAATCCAGTAGGTTTCAGACAAAGGAGCGTTGGCCCAGCGCATTGCCATGATTATTGTATGAATAGCACGCAGTGTGAAAAGTGGTGCAATACATACTGTACGCCAAATTATGACTTATGAAAATGAACAGCTGATGTTAACGTGACAGCGCAAATGGAGGTTTGCAACGGGGGTTTTGTCAAAAATAGTAAACATCTACAGTACCAACCAGCTATTATAAACGCTATATCAGATTGTTTTAACATGTATCCAAATTGATACTGTCTGTTTTATATTTATGTTTGAGTATGGTTGGGTTTGAATATTGTTGTAATGTTGTTTATGTTTTGTTTAAATTTAGTTAACTTATTACGAAAGATAGACTGTAATTTTAAACGCCATATAGGCCGTTGCTAGCGGAGGACGTGCACAGACCTCGCACACTTTTAAAAATTAATCGCACACTGAACAGCGCCAGGTAAGGGAAGATAAGTTATTTGGTGTTTTTCTGAAAAATACAGTCAGTTCGTACGAAACGATGATTTTCAAGTGGACTATAAGATCATAAATATGAACTGCGAACAATGAACTATTATAAATATAACAGCGTGAAATGGCTGAAGAGGAACTCCCTACATTAAAGCAATAAGCATTTCTGAAAGCTAAAGCTAAACTTCACCTCTTATTATGTTTGATTGAAGTTTGCATTTGCTGAAATTTATTTTTGCTTCAAGTTCGCTACTGTTTAGTACTGTTCACTTGAATGCTTCCTTTTAAAGACCTTTCTGTTTGGTTTATAACATCAACATTAACCTATTAATCATATTAATATGTTGTGGGTGGAACTAGAACAATATAAGATTTTCCCAAACACATTTTTATAGGTTCAAAAATAGTGTCTGTTGTAGTTGCAGCAAAGGATCCAGGTATGAATTTTTGTCAATATCGCACACCCATAGGCTGCATAAATGCGCAAAGGTAAGCTATTATTAGAGAATAAGTTATTTTACACTTTTATGCGCATACCCAGTTACGTGATTGGTCATGTTTCATGCGTTTATGGTTGTGTATAGTGTGGATGAAGATTCTTTTTAAAATGCCAGTATAAACGAGGATCGTTTTCATTTTAAAATGCCTGTTTTAAAACGCAAATGCTATAATGTAAACAGGGCCTTAGTTTTTGGTAAACCATTCTCTGCAAGCATGTGAAAAATAGCTCATTGAAATTTGGCTCCCCTTGTGATGTCAGAAGGGGATCTTATTATAATAATACCGCCCCTTAATCTGCTCTATCCAACCACAGCACTGACATTTAGTGCAGAGATCAGCTCATTTGCATTTTAAAGGACACACCCAAAAACAGCACAATTTTGCTCACCTCTACAGTGTCAATTTAAACATCTTATTGTATAATAAATTATCTGTGGGGTATTTAGAGCTAAAAATTCACACACGTACTCTGGGGACACCAAAGATTTATTTCATCTTAAATAAGTCTTGTGAAATGTCCCCTTTATGTGAACGAGAAGGACCAGTGTATCATATGCATGTAAAATTGGAATTTGGCATATGTATTCCGACTTTTCGCACCGCGTGCTATTTATACACAAATCATGAGAATGTGCTGGTTGGCCATTGTGTCCGTGTAAAAAATAATGTCTACATCCTGCTGAAACTCAAAACTGTGGCTTAAAAATGTATTCATTAAACACATCATTTAACTTAATATTTAATAGTTTTAATGTCCGAGCTCCAGTATACAGTACATGTAAAGTACAGTGTACAGAATATGATCCTATGGCTCTGCAGTATTGAGTCTCACCTCTCTCTGGGCATCTGGTGGTTGGGGTTATGGTGGCACCGGACGCTCAGGCCAAAGAGTTTTCGAGCCGTACGCTGAAGCTTCAGTCTCTGGACCTCCAGTGAACTCTGTAGGAGTCGATAGCGGTTCTGGAGATCCCAGTCGCTGCCCCACAGCAGGTGAACGCTGCTCACGGGCAGAAAATGTGTCGGGGGCAAACGCTTCAGAAAAGACTTAAACTCATCTGAGGATGAAAGACAGAAACAGAGCGACATGAAATGTTGCAGGGCAATAACCGCATACATGGAAACTATTATGGGTAAATGCTGTTAGGAGTGATGAAGAAAATGATTGACTTTAACAGATGTGGATTGATTTTAATCACTTGTTAACCAGTGTGTCAATATCATTACATAGAAAACCCTGTGGACTGAACAGAATGCCAATTACCATTTCATGTCTTTACTGTAATGTCTCTTCTTAAAGGCAACATGGTACAGGATTTACAAGCTGTTTTTGATGTAACCTTTATTTCATAAACACTAACCAGGCTTTATTACGTGGTTATCCCAAAAACTAATGCAAGGAGGACTATATAGGATATTAGCTGAGATATTTTATGTTCCTGTAACTCAATTGTAGGAGCAATGTGTTAGCAATGCAAAGGTGATTCCTTTTGAAAACAGATGTACTCTCACATATATATGTACTCCTGCAATGCACTGAAATCACTTTGGATAAAAGCATCTGCCAAATGTGAATATATTTTCCCATCACACTCTCAGTGATGGAAAAGAAAAAACAAATGTCTCTTTTGCGTTCATTCATAGTTTGATTCAGTCAAATGCAGCCTATATGTGCATGTGCAACACATAGAAACAATGAGACTGTCTCAATCTCGTCCTGATGGATTGCTGGTAAATGTAAATGTCAGGATCTGCACTATGGTCATGTCTAAATGATGGTGTTAACATGAACACTCTTTCCCTTTGATGTATTTGATTTGCTAATAAAATGACACAGTGTGAATCCAGAAACTGTCCTCAGGCTTTAGAGAAATGTAAGTGTCTATACAGCAGCCCTGTTTACTGCTAGAAAAGACCTGATGAATATTATGTTTTAAACACAATCAAGAACACAGCGCTGTTTGCTATTCTACAGATTGAAGAACACAGGGCATGAATTTATCACAACCTAAACAGTATTTTTCCACATAAACCTCCACAGATCCCATGTACTCTAATGAAGTGTTTCATAGTGATTTAGTTAATGTGGAAATTCAAATGAGCTCAGAAGGGGAAGTTTGCTAATTAGTTTTGTAGGATAGTAATTATTTCACCATTCACTCATGTGCACATAAATGCAGACATGTTCAAAAACAATCCAGTTACAAACACAAACAGACAGGTGGACAGACAGAAAGACAGAGAGACAGAAATATGGACAAAGAGACACAGAGATTGATAGACAAACAGAATGACACAGAGATTGACAGACAGATTGACAGAAATACAGATGGATAGACAGAGTGACACAGAGATAGACAGAGCGGCACAGAGATTGACAGACAGACAGATTGACAGAAAGACAGACAGAGCGACACAGAATTGACAGACAGATTGACAGACAGGCAGAGCAACACAGAGATTGACAGACAGACAGATTGACAGAAAGACAGACAGATAGATTGACAGACAGACAGATGGACAGACAGAGTGACACAGAGATAGACAGAGCAACACAGAGATTGACAAACAGACAGATTGACAGACAGGCAGAGCAACACAGAGATTGACAGACAGACAGACAGATTGACAGAAAGACAGATTGGCAGACAGACAGATGGACAGACAGAGCGACACAGAGATAGACAGACAGACAGATTGACAGAAAGACAGATTGGCAGACAGACAGATGGACAGACAGAGCGACACAAAGATAGACAGAGCAACACAGAGATTGACAGACAGACAGATTGACAGAACAACAGACAGAGAGACACAGAGATTGACAGACAGACTGACAGACAGACAGAGCAACACAGAGATTGACAGAGCAACACAGAGATCGACAGACAGACAGATTGACAGAAAGACAGACAGAGTGACACAGAATTGACAGACAGACAGACAGATTGACAGACAGGCAGAGCAACACAGAGATTGACAGAGCAACACAGAGATTGACAGACAGACAGATTGACAGAAAGACAGACAGAGCGACACAGAATTGACAGACAGACAGACAGACAGATTGACAGACAGGCAGAGCAACACAGAGATTGACAGACAGACAGATTGACAGAAAGACAAACAGATAGATTGACAGACAGACAGAGCAACACAGAGATTGACAGAGCAACACAGAGATTGACAGACAGACAGATTGACAGAAAGACAGACAGAGCGACACAGAATTGACAGACAGACAGACAGATTGACAGACAGGCAGAGCAACACAGAGATTGACAGACAGACAGATTGACAGAAAGACAGACAGACAGACAGATTGACAGACAGACAGAGCAACACAGAGATTGACAGAGCAACACAGAGATTGACAGACAGACAGATTGACAGAAAGACAGACAGAGCGACACAGAATTGACAGACAGACAGACAGATTGACAGACAGGCAGAGCAACACAGAGATTGACAGACAGATAGATTGACAGAAAGACAGACAGATAGATTGACAGACAGACAGATGGACAGACAGAGTGACACAGAGATAGACAGAGCAACACAGAGATTGACAAACAGACAGATTGACAGACAGGCAGAGCAACACAGACATTGACAGACGGAGAGATTGACAGAAAGACAGACAGAGCGACACAGAGATTGACAGACAGACAGATTGACAGAAAGACAGATTGACAGACAGACAGATGGACAGAAAGAGCGACACAGAGATAGACAGAGCAACACAGAGATTGACAGACAGATTGACAGACAGACAGAGCAACAGACAGAGAGACACAGAGATTGACAGACAGATTGACAGACAGACAGAGCAACACAGAGATTGACAGACAGATTGACAGACAGACAGAGCAACAGACAGAGAGACACAGAGATTGACAGACAGATTGACAGACAGACAGAGCAACACAGAGATTGACAGAGCAACACAGAGATCGACAGACAGACAGATTGACAGACAGACAGACAGAGAGAGCGACACAGAGATTGACAGATAGATTGACAGACAGACAGAGCGACAGAGAGAATGACAGAGCAACTCAGAGATTGACAGACAGACAAATTGACAGAAAGACAGACAGAGCGACACAGAGATTGACAGACAGATTGACAGAGCAACACAGAGATTGACAGACAGAAAGACAGACAGAGCGACACTGAGATTGACACACAGACAGATTGACAGACAGACAGAGCGACACAGAGATTGAAAGACAGAAAGACAGACAGAGTGACACTGAGATTGACAGACAGACAGATTGACAGAAAGACAGACAGACAGATTGACAGAAAGACAGACAGGCCAACACAGAGATTGACAGACGGACAGATGGACAGACAGAGTGACACAGAGATAGACAGAGCAACACAGAGATTGACAAACAGACAGATTGACAGACAGGCAGAGCAACACAGAGATTGACAGACGGAGAGATTGACAGAAAGACAGACAGAGCGACACAGAGATTGACAGACAGACAGATTGACAGAAAGACAGATTGACAGACAGACAGATGGACAGACAGAGCGACACAGAGATAGACAGAGCAACACAGAGATTGACAGACAGATTGACAGACAGACAGAGCAACAGACAGAGAGACACAGAGATTGACAGACAGATTGACAGACAGACAGAGCAACACAGAGATTGACAGACAGATTGACAGACAGACAGAGCAACAGACAGAGAGACACAGAGATTGACAGACAGATTGACAGACATACAGAGCAACACAGAGATTGACAGAGCAACACAGAGATCGACAGACAGACAGACTGACAGACAGACAGACAGACAGACAGACAGAGAGAGCGACACAGAGATTGACAGATAGATTGACAGACAGACAGAGCGACAGAGAGAATGACAGAGCAACTCAGAGATTGACAGACAGACAAATTGACAGAAAGACAGACAGAGCGACACAGAGATTGACAGACAGATTGACAGAGCAACACAGAGATTGACAGACAGAAAGACAGACAGAGCGACACTGAGATTGACACACAGACAGATTGACAGACAGACAGAGCGACACAGAGATTGACAGACAGAAAGACAGACAGAGTGACACTGAGATTGACAGACAGACAGATTGACAGAAAGACAGACAGACAGATTGACAGAAAGACAGACAGGCCAACACAGAGATTGACAGACGGACAGAGTGACACAGAGATTAAAGGGATAGTTCACTCAAAAATGAAAATTCTGTCATCATTAACTCATCCTCGTGTTGTTCTAAACCTGTATGAATTTATTTTTTTCTGATGAACAAAAAAGCAGATATTTTGAGAAATGATGGTAAACATACAGCATATAGTGTCCATTGACTTCCATAGTAGGAAAAATATTTTGTAAAATATAATTGAAGTATTGTGATAAATGATGAAGAAAATATTTTTATAAATGATGGTAAGCACACAGTTGATGGTAACCATTAAATTCCATCATATTTTTTTATTCCTACTATGGAAGTCAATGGACACTATATGCTGTGTGTTTACCATCATTTCTCAAAATATCTTCTGTTGTGTTCATCAGAAAAAAAAATCATACAGGTTTAAATCCACATGAGGATGAGTAAATGATCACAGAATTTTTGGGTGAACTATTCCTTTAACAAACAGACAGAGAGACGGGGAGATTGACAGATGATCAGATAGACAGACAGAGTAACACAGATGGACAGACATGCAGAGCAATAAAAATTAAATTCCTCAGTGCTCATTTAAACGGATAGAGCTAATAGACTCATTTGCACTTTAGTCTTCTGAATGTTAAAATGATGCTTGCACACCGTGTTTAATGACTGTAATTACCCATCTGATCAGAAATTAGAAGTCTCGTTTGTCATTAGATGTTAGAGTATTGATAACACTGAATGAGATGTTAGTCTTGATGTATTTGATAGTATTGAGTTGACTATAAACCCACAGACATCTGTGAGCTCAGATCAGATCTGACTGACAATTAATATCTGACAAACAGATGACATTCAATTACACGTCAAAGCAATGATGACTAAAAAAACTGTTGGCATTAAACTAGAAATTAATTACCACGTTCAAACAATTATCACATGCCTTAATGATAAGCTTGACATTTCAGAAGATTCATTTAGCGTCATTCATTTATCTCCTCAGATTTGGACCGATAGATTATTGCAGTGAACCCTGTGGTTCACAGACTCATTGTGTGACTCTCTTCTGCTCTGGAGAAATACATGGCAGTTTCATATTTCATTTGGCCCTTTTATTACCTGTTAATAATATATAAGCTGCTGTAGTGATAAGGTAGTTTTTAAGAGTCACCTTTGGGAATAACCCATTCCTGCTTTATGTCTTTCTGTTCACAAGTATTTGATCAAGTGGGTAAAGTTCTTTTGTCAATGCATGAGGAAATTACATGGGACCACCACAACATCTTGTCGATTTATTGACCACTGTTTGTAGGTCTTACTCCAAAATGGGTACAAGAACACAGACAAATTTGTTTATTGTGGCTTATACTTGTAAATGTGTCTTAAATAAGTCATCAAGCTGTGCTTTTTTTAGCCATATTTCGCTGGAGGTACCTGAGTTCTCAAAGTCATTGTAGGACGCTTCCCAAGTCTCAGCCATGCCCACCAGAGTATTCTCCATGATCTGCAGGTCAGTTGTGGGACAGTTGCATTGTGGGAACTCCTCAGCACACTTACAGATGCATTGGTTGTTCTGGCAGATGTATTCTCCCTCTCCATTACACATGATGTAGCTCAGAGCTGACTGGACAAACTTCTCCTGCAGGTACTCTGGAAAAATGACCTGCAAACCTGCGAACGGGAAGCAGAATCAATGTTAAAGTCATTACCAAGATCCAAAGATGTTATCGATTTCACATCAGTGAGCAACAGGTAGAATGTGCTGCACACAACAGAACTTTACTTCACATTAAATGCTGTATCAAGAGCTCTATAGGACCATTTGTTGTAGATATCTGAAGCCACACAGAAACTCTAAATAGATCATTGGCTCACAATCAAGGGGCAACCTTCTGATCTCTGTGATGATGCCAACACGAAAGTGACTTCAACTGCAATTCATCGACTGGCCACTAGAGGCTCCGAGAGTCAATTCCCATAGACCCCCTTGCTAAAATGCCCAACTTTACAGCAGAAAAAAATGTTTTCAGCTTGGTTCAAAAAGTGATTTTGGTCTATATAGCTAATTTTGCCCTTCATGACAACTTTTTAATCTGTTTAATTTATATTAAAGTTTAAATTAGAATTAAGGGTGTGGCCACTTGAGTGACAGGTGAACTGCAACTGCTGTCACTAGAGTCGTGCTAGGTGGGCTTGGTTTCAGCATCCATCCACTTCAGCTTCACCCATGTCCCATTTTTGGTTATCCGCGAGTAATGCGCAGTGACACGATCCCAAGACGGCGACAGCATGCTCCACCAACTATTGGCTCCAAAAAAGCTCTTCACAAACCTATGGGTGACGTCACGGACACTACATCCATTTTTTTACAATACAAACGTCAGTGATATAACATACAATGTATAATACTTTCAGAGAAGAGTGAAATTGTTGTTAAAGTTTCACCAGTGATCCACTTGACTTTGAGTTGTCCTCTCACAGTCTTTAGATAATCTAATAAAATGCAAGGGTGATTGATGCGTCCCGTCTTGATCTGCTTCAGCTTATTTACCCAAGCTGTCATAATTACCTCTTCTGTGTGCATCGGTATCTTTATGATTGTGTTAGTGTGTCTGTGTTTCATTTGTGATGCTACAAGTGTGTTTTGGTACTCGGCCCAACTCCCTTTTCCAAAGTTTTTTTCAAAAATCACGTACCCCTCCTTTAAAAAGGTGACTTCTGAATATTTTAATACGACCAATTATAGTGGCAAGCAGCCATTGTTAAACTCTCTAGCAACATCCAAGAAAACCAACATCAGCATCTCAGCAACATGCAAACAAACACCCAAAACATCTTAGCAACACCTTGGCAACTGGTCTCTGACGCCACAATTACCAATCTAACAATCAATGTGACAGACACCATATCTCTCTCTCTCTCTCTCTCTCTCTCTCTCTCTCTCTCTCTCTCTCTCTCTCTCTCTCTCTCAGTCTGTCTCTGGACTCCTGAGCCAATATTCATTTAACTTGATGTATTCCTGCTCCTGTAACTTTAATGTGATTTGTGGGAGAATCCAGATGGTGAGTTCACGGATGGGTGCGACTCTGTGACAATAGAGGTGCCAACAACATCGGGTTCACAAATACACACACAGACACACAAACACACTTCTCTATTAGAGACATACTGCATCACTGGCCGTCTGGGTAATAAGCCCAAGTGAGAAATCTTAACTAACTCTCTCTTATAAATGACTATATAGTCTATAGAAAAGACACTTACTGAAAAATATTGAATGCAATATTACAATTTTTACATAATGGCAGCACAACAAATTCTACCATGAAAAATAAACGCTTGATATAGAAATAAATGAATACAGAAAGTATTTATCTATCAGAAATATCAAAGTAAATGGTGCTAAAGCAGACTCGGGTTTCAGTAAGCACATAACAGTGTCTCTTTCTTTGGTGTGATATCTGACCCTGACATGTTCTTGACAGATTTCTTCATATGTCTCCAACATGTCTTGTTATTTAACAGCAATTTTCCCAGTTTCACACTTACTAGAAACATCAAGAAAAACAAGCTGACACAATCTTGTAAACACTGAGGTGTGACACATCACCGTATGTACATCACTGAATCTCTCAGCACTGTGATGATGTGTGAATCTGTCCTCTGAAGGCCAAAATTATACTCTTATATACTGCACCATTTGAGTGGACGGCCATTTTTAGTGCTGTCGGAAATCATAGTGGACATTATTGAGTGCACTCATTCAATCCCACAATGCACTGCAATAACGACTGGGCAACTGATCATCTAACCCATCATCTAATGTGAGGCTTGAACTGAATGAATTCCCGATGGCACCCATGATACTTCCAGCAGCAGAAGTCGAGAGCGTTAAACATTCATTTGTGTCACTTTCAGTTTCATTCTCACATTAATGGGCAGTTTCCCAGACAGGGTTTAGATTAATCCAGGATTAGTTATATTAGGACATTTAAGTAGTTTTTATAAACAAATTTTACAAAAACTATGATGGTGTGCAACTTGAGACACAACAATGCCACTAATATATGTCAAGATTTAAGAGTACAAGGTATTTTTAAATTAAGGCATATGTATATAAGTCTGATGAAGAGCCTGCGTGCTCGAAACGTAACATTGATGCCATGCACTAGTTTTAAATAATAAATAATTTTGATAATTTTGGAGCTTTGGTGTTTCCGACTTTGCATTGCTACACTAAATTAAGGCATATCAAATAGGCATTTTAGTCTGGGACTAGGGTAAATCATGTATGGGAAATCACCCCATGCCCCTACTGTATACAGTATGTGTTACTGTAAACCGATGGTCTAATGAGAGAGATCTTAACAAATGCAGACCTGATCTTGGTTCAGCTTTGTCAGAGACCGCAGTCTTTGTGCTATAAGTGGTCATCAGATCAGTTTATCAGGACTGCGTTCAGCCCTACAAAGCGTTGAGCAAAGTTTATTAAACAGAAACGGTGATGCGTTGATGCGTTTTCACGCTGCCAAAAGACGATCTCCTGCAAATTTATGGAAATGTATAAGGTTTTTGCATAAAGTTATTGATGAACGAGTGTTTTGGTGGCATGTAAGTAATTTTTTCATCACGTGTTTTTTGGTTTTTTTTTTAAGTTGGGTGTGTAAGATACCAAAACCAATGCTATGTCATATTAATCAGTGTCTTGTTGACTAAAACATAGCATCATTTGAAATATGTCTGCAGCTCTTAGCAACGTTTTTGTGGGCTTGAAAATATTTTGACCCAGCCGAGTTAATTGTAACATTAGTGTAATTCTTGCCTTTGTTTTAAATAGACTACAAACAAATGATTGCTGGCTGCCAAATGTGACTGTCTTATCAAAAATCGTGTGTCAAATTTATTTTTGTTCATATCTTTAATATTGATTGAATAAGGTCACGTCAAAGATTGAAATCATAATGAAATGAATGGCTAAAATCAGACTTTGATGCTCATTATCGCAGAATTACATTTTTGAAACTGTAGTATGGTTATTACAGACTGGGTCACACATAAAAACAATTGTTATCATTGTGCTGCTTTTTCTCACATATTTTGACATTTGTATCCATTTATAATTGAACTATTGTTAGAAAAGTGCTGGATGAATGAATACAGTGTGGATACCTGTCTATTATAGACGGATATATAAACAACATCCACTTCAAGTATAGACAAAATTGTATTGAAATATTTGCCTGCAAACGTAATTTTTAGCAAGTTTTACAACTAACCCCCTGACTGTTACAACTAACGATTAATTAATCAAACTCAAATATTTTTGTTAATGGTTGAGCCAAAATCTAAAAGCGTTAGGTTGTGCCCCGCTCTCCCCTACCGCATTGTTTATTTGCATGTTACTGCTGATTGGACTGCAGTTCTGACACACCCACCAAACCTCAAAATCTTAAACCCTGTTGCACATCGGTGCACACTGTTTCCAGGAAACATGTCGCTCAACCTGGAAACCATAGCTAAACGTTGCACACCTTTTGAACGTGCCCCAGGTATCATCAGTAAATCTGATCTGAGATCAGACGGCTGCTGTAATGATGGAGGATGCAGGACACTACGGTACATAGAGCATCACTCCACAAGTGCCATCCAAAAACCTGCACTGGTTCACTGGTGAACTGTTGAAAAGTTTCCATTTCACTTGTATGCACCCACACACAACTCAGTTATAATTTGAATAACCGCTGCTATGAAAATGTACACAAACGTTTCTTTTATTGAACTCCATTTATTTTCAGCTTTCTGCGGGTGTTAATAGTGCAGTGTTAATTGCAGCAGGCGAATACCGTTAGAGAGTTTCTAAAATAAGGTGCGATCTATAATTAAGCTAATTTACATAAAAATAAGGTATGTTTGCACTGAAAAATGACAATGACATCACATAAAAAGAGCTTTTAGCACCTGCTTAAGCAGGATCGTACACAATTTGTCAAGAAAGCGTTTTATTACCGAAACTCCCTGTTTCAGTGTACACTACAAAAATTCTTCGAGGATTTAGTCTTGGATCTGTTTTTGGTATTATTAGTGAGTGTGGTCAGAGTCTTATACTGTAGGAGGGTCTGCTATTACTTTGGGTCTTAGACTTGTGCTGAGATAAGAAATATCTCCTAAATACCATCCAATAAATGCCTTTCATCCTAAAGCCTTAACTATTGACCAGCTCGTGTCTGCGGTGCCCTTTAGCCAGGTAAGAAGCAGGTTATCTAAATGCTAAACTGTATCCGCAGGACTCGGCTTTGACCGCTCGGGCTATTTTTATGTATCCCGATGTCGTGCTGAACGGGCCCTTTTTCCAGAGTTCACGGGCTCCTGGCAACCGCACCGGCCGTGATGTTGCGCTTCACCTCACCTGCAGGCGTTTCATCAAAGATTAATTGAGCATCGTATGCCTCCAAATTCACAAAATAATCATTAGTTAATGAACTGACGGAAAGAGCAGCATTACTCGAATAAGGTGTTAAATTACGGCTCGGTTGCCGTTACAATCACCTTAAAAGAAATTAAGCCCTTTAAACCTGATGAATCACTGAGCGCCCTTCCAATCTCTCAGACTGAAATCTGGGAAGGGCTCATTAAAGGGGTCACAGCTTTAGATCACCGCCGTCAGTAAAGTAAAACATGCAGGCCATTCTCTCAAATAAAGCCCATCAAATACTGTATGCTTTTAGCTCGGAGACGGCACAGAGACAACGTCGTGCTCACAGCAGCCAATCAATAATGCAGGTCGGACTGGCAGACCTCACTAAAAATCACAAGAAGAGATACATGAGCATTTACACAACGCTTTTAATCTCAGATGAACACTTATGAAACAAACATTAAAGCCTAATAACTGAAAAACACCTAAGAAGAATCTTTGGCACAGCATTCTGGTGTTTCATTTGATGCATAATTAGACTGAACTATTTTTATGTATTTAATGCCATATTTATAATTGACTTTTTGCCTGACCTTTTCACTGAGTCTGACGCAGTGCATTCTGGGACTGGCTTCTCTATGCGATAAAGCTTTACCAGTTTGACAAAAAAAGGAGAAGTCAGCGAAATGTCCACCTATAACAGCAGTCTTTGCATTGGACACATGCATATGAAACCTGTAATGAGAGTCTTGTGCTTTTCTGGACGGATGCACGACTCAGCACTGTAAATCCTGCACGGTAAAAAGAAAGTAAGAAAGAATGAAGTGAGGAAATTTGATATATCTAGGCCATATTTTATGTTGCCAATGTGAAAAAAGACCCCAGCAAAATGTCACACTGAGATGAATGACTTTATGAGCTCTGATAATAATAATAATATCCAGACGTAACATTGCACCATTGTTGCACTTCTTGCAAAGGCAAAGTGAAGTCACAGAGACTATTAACTACTTTTTAGCGTCTGGCTGCGTTTCAAAAAGCAAATCAACGTGGGATTACGGCATACATTTGCACTAAGATTTGTGTCGTGCTGTAAATAAACAGCGGGCGTGCGAAAGAGTCGAAAGCCCTTTAATATCCACCTGTCACGAACATCAGAAACCGAAATCAATATGAAAACAGAACGTCTTGAAATTGGTT
The DNA here is from genome assembly GCF_030506205.2 of Paramisgurnus dabryanus. Lineage (NCBI taxonomy): Eukaryota > Metazoa > Chordata > Actinopteri > Cypriniformes > Cobitidae > Paramisgurnus > Paramisgurnus dabryanus. The sequence goes on along the minus strand of NC_133341.1, from coordinate 38,116,402 downwards.
TGGAGGATGAGGGCACAGAAAATATATTTAGTGTCAGTGGCGGCTCTCAAACCCGAGAGAAACGGCTGATTTATCAGCCCCGCTTGTCCAAACAGAAACTCTCCTGATTGACCGCCACCAATTGAGAGCTGACCGCAGGGTCACGGAGGAAGGATTTCATCAGCCGCCCCGACGCCTGGCAACCCGGAGAGGTGAATATAAGGATACTGGCATCAATCTTTTAAATGATGCACCATTACAGAAGAGCTATGCCCGGCGAGCGTGCGTTTATAAAGAGAATGATCTCACAGGAATCGGTCTGATGGAGTCTGAAGTTGCTGGAGTTAAAGGAGACCGGATTGTCTGTCATACTCGGCTGATTATATTTCGATCTGTATGACATAATGAACTGAACAACAGAGGAACTGATTATAACTCAACACTGTTATGCTTCATACTAGACATGTAGCACACAAACAATTTTCTCTCTTTTACCTTTTAACTTTGATGTGCTATGAAAACAAACACTGAGTGCGTTTATATGCACAGAATAAGTGGGTGATTCTCACGAAATCAGACTTATGAGGTGTCATGAAACATTTTGGTTAAAAAAGTAAATGCTATCAAAGTAAGAAGCATACGGTTACAAACATCTCTTCATGTACTTTTTTGCACATCAAATGACATCATACAAACCAATTTTTTTTTTTTTTTCACATTTAAGGGGAAAATTTTCATTACTGCAACTTTTCCATGACTGGATTTGGGTTCTTTGACATGGAAATATATTTAAAATTAAATAATACAATTTTTTAAAGCTTCAGTGCATGTTATAAACATTTATAGTAAAGAAACATGTGATACCAATTTTTCTCATCCTCCACAACAATTTTCAATCGTTGTTTAAGCCCTTAAGGAATTAACATTTTCACAAAAAAAAAAAATTCTTGGAAGGGACATAATTGACTGTGACACTCAAGATGGCTACCCGGTAAGCAGTTTTTATTTTTTCTCTCCAGATAAAAATTGAAATTTTGTTTGTCATAGTGCTGCATAGTGCTATATAACTTTTAGTTCTCATTACCGAAACATTAGTTTGTAAATGCATACATTTAATGCAATATCATGTTGCGTTGCGATAATGATAATTTTTGATAATGATAATCTAAAAAATTTAAATAATTCAATAGGAAATATTTTTTAAATCCTCTAAAAATAATGGTTATAGTAAGTTCAGACCTTAATCTTATATGTGCAAAAAAAAAAAAAATTGGCTTCAAGGGCTTTTTTAAAAACTCTGATGCTGGACACCTTATAAATCTGGATTTTGTAAGAATCACCCGAGTGGATAACTAGCAAAAATCTGCTTATTATAGAAACCTGTTTTCATGCATTTACATGCAAATTTGTAAACCGGCAATGCAGACAACTGCGTTTGCATCGGATTTGGAGATTTCTCGGAGGCAGTGACGCCACCACCAATAGTACATGATAGTTGCTCAAAAAGCCGACTGGAAATCTCTTCTCGTGTCTGCAGAACCTGTAAATGTAACATGAGCTTTATTTTTACTTTGTGCTTACTTTCGCGTTTATCTTTCACACACAGAGACATGCGCACATGAAGAAAACTGTGAGTAAGCCGATGTTTACATGCAATGTAAAATCAGGGTAATGCACAAAAAACTACCTGCGCCGATCGGCTTACATTGAAAAGAAAACCATTTTTACACGTTTACTGTACATGACCTCACACATTAGGTTTACATGCACAGAGACTGTGCATGTAAATGCCTTCAATGACTTTCAGATCTATTATTATCCAATAAAGACAGACCATTCATTGAAACTACACTGCAAATATTACTTATATAAAAACAAGTGTCCTATAAGTACAAAATTACTTATATTTGTTTCTCTAAATGTTTATGTTTGTCTTAAAGGTACAGTGACAAAAAAACAGCCCACTTACTTCTCAGAAAGGGTCAGAAAGAGGATGAGAAACCTCATCCTCGCACCTTGGGGAAAAATAAAATAAAAACTGCTCCAATAAAATCTGATACAGGCAATATGATGGGATTACTCCGGTCAGTCTTGACTCGCATCAAATCGCTTCAGTCATCAAACCTTTCCTAATCACTCTTCAATCTGAGACACATATTTCCATCTGTGATTTATCATTGACAGACTTCACTGCACATATGTCTTAATTGAGTTGTTTTGTGTTTATTTGTTTGCCAATCTTGTGAAGAGAGAGAGAGAGAGAGAGAGAGGCTATGAAGATGAGTATGTAATCCATCACGAAGCAGATGAATTGCCTGTGGGGCTATTTAATTTATTTTCTCTCCTCTTCTTTGAAAACTGTTGGCTCAGGCTATTCTAACGTATTCATAAATCTTCCAGGATGGGCTTATAGCTCCTGCAAGAGCAGAATGAAAGAGAAAACGAACACAAGGTAAGTTTCTCCCTTTAGTCGACTTCATCGCAGAGACTGCAAACGGCTCTTGAGAGCCTCGTGTCGGTCCGAGACAAAATATAGGATGAATTAAGCATTAAACGGCTCCTTTAAACTCCAACTCCAATGAAATTCCCACTTCTTGATTTGATTTTGTTTATTGGTCCCATATGGAGCATCTTGATTCAAATCAATATCCTGAAGTTACTGATGCTACTGGCAGAATTCATGTAGAATAATAAGAAGTAAACAACAATGAATCTCACAAAATCTTCATGTCACACGGCTGCCTATTATCAAAATGGAGGAAAATTACATTTCTTTACATTTAGACATGATTTTAAAGAAATTGAAGCACCTCAGGGAACATCAGCTACAGTACATCCTAAAGTTTAGATTAGAGTTTATATGAAACTGATAATAAATGATATATAAATACAGGGGTGCAATGAACAGTTTCAAGGGGGGTATGTGAGACCCTTCCTTTAGATGATTTTCTTTTTACTTTAGTGTTGTATTCAGGGCATAATGTGTAGCTACATAAAAAATCATTCAGTTGAGTTCATTTATTTAATTTTACAGGGTTTGACAGAGCCTCTAATTCCATTTGCGACAAAAAATAAATGCATGCGAATGGAGAAGCAAAAAAGGATTTATGTAAAAAACAAATACTATTTTAATCTAGAAAGGCAGAAAACATTCCCGTTACTTATTTAAAGATCATCACTAAAAGAAGAATAATGCATAGAAAGGCATTTCTGAATTTATGGACAGTACGGCTCATGCTTGCACGGAAGACGCTACCGGATCACAAGTACCAGGATTGCACAGCATTGGAAGTACATGCACACTTTGGTTTTGTTTACCCATTAACTTATATAATATACCTGTATAAAACCCACCAAACTGATCCCAAACCAAAAATATGTCTTCCCACCCATACCCATTTTACCCGCACAATCAAATTAAAAACCAGCCGGAACCCCCCCAGATATGTAAAACATTGCATCTAAGTCATGCTTGCACTGTTTTTTTTAAGAGACGTACTTTTACTACACCACACAAGTAAATTACTTTAATTTTTATTTACTTAAAATTTTATTACAGTATTAGTAATTGAAATGTGCAGAGGCAGACACTACTTAAGTATTTTTAACTATTTGTATTTTATGTTTTTCTTTGTAAAACATACATTACAAAGCATATTATCATAATTTTTACTCCACTACATTTCATTATTTCAACTTTCTTGTTTAATATTAAGTACATTAAACGTCTAGTACATTTTTTTACTTTTACTTAAGTAAAAAGTACTTTCGTACTTTAATCAAGAAAGTAAAAGTACACATTTTTTATGTAATTAGGTATTAAATCAAATTTAATATGCAATATAAAAGGAATACATGGTATAATGTTATGCTTTAGAATGTAGTAAAAATTTTTTGTGAAATAAAGTAAAATTTTTCCCATGACAAACACTCTGATAAAGCACAGATGCTTTTACTGAAATGTACTTAAAATACTCAAGTAGTGTCCACCTCTGGAAATATGTATATAAAAAAAATAAAAAGAAAAGTGATGACCCTAGCGTTGTCATGGGCCCATATGCCTGGCATACTCTACACCCCCCAACGGCACCCCTGTGTATATATATATATATATACACACAGTATATGTAAATATTCCTTCAGCTATGATTTAATGACTGACTTTGCATGAGAACAAACATGCTGTGAAATGTGTTTAACTGCTGTAGTTTATCTGTTGCTTTTGAAGGGAAGAATATAAGATTCATAATGAATAGACTCAGCATGACTTCAATACAATGATAATTATCATAATGATATTTGCGTTCCCTTCATTCATTTATTTCAAATTATGCAAGAGAAATGAAATACAAACAGATATAGAATCATCCTCATTAACGTTCATATTTTATATCATTATATATTTGCCTTTCAAAATCAATAATTTGCATTTCTTCAAGTGGTTATTAAAGTTTTGCTCTAGCTAACAAGCAAAAGAAAAAGTTTTATTGATATTGCTTAAGGCAATGTTAGAGTTCAGGGCTTGGGGTTTCGCAAATAAGAGCAAATGTGAAAAAAGTCGTGGAACAACAACAAAAATAAAATGTCAGCATATCATATCAATTTAACCACATTGATTTTTCCCGCACAATAAAAACTCAAAACTGTTCCTGTGGTCTTGAGTTATAAAGTCATGAAGTTTCTATCCATCAGAAAAAGTTATATGCTAAAAACAAAACAGTGTGCAGTTGCTGCGTGCAGGTTTATGCATTAACAGTGCCGTCCCTATAACTGTGTTAACTAATGCACAGCCCATCTTAATTAAATCAGATTTTACAAATGTGATGGATATCAGACATTAGTGTAAATGCTGTGCCGTCTCCATAGCAACAAATAACAGCCACCACCATTAGTCAATGTCTGGAACGAATCTGTGGTTTTAGATCTGGAGCTCAAAGACCACATCGGATCTGGACCAGACTGAGATAATACATCACTAGTCTGCACCTCAAGTTCTTTAGGACTGAATTGATCTCTCCGGCCAGTCTTTCTGTCTCTGCCTGCCCTCCGTACATCGGACGCTCCGAACGGATAGCCGATTCCCCAGGCCAAACTCTAATCACTGAGGCATGCTGGGATATCACTAACTCCAACAGAGACTGAGAAGAACAATGTGCTGTGAAAACAATTTAGGCAACATCACAATATTTGGTGACATGTTTTACAATGCCACACAGTTTATCTGATCATAAATGTCCATTTAATAATATTACTGCTTTGAGTCTACACTACAGTATTTTTTGGCAGATATTATACAGACCAATGCCAGATTCTTTTGTTAAAAAGGACGATCCTGACAAATTATTTTACTTGGAATTTAACTCTCAAAATAAAAAGAGAAAGTCATCACAAGAGCTGAAAGTTTACTCTAAATGCAAATGAGCTACTGTTTTTGGTTAAAAATAGATCTGAATCCTGTGAATACAATCTGAGACAATAGTATATTTAGCCGCATTGGTGCTAAATGTGCTAACAAATACATTAAAAAAGCATTTGGGTAAAATTACCCAGTCAGTTAGTGGTTGTGGGCGGGGCTTTATCAGTGTGACATCACAATACTAAGAGAATTTAAACAGAATCCATACAGAGTTGATTGTTGCGGGCAAAAATCCTTGATCTTGTGCCATGGTTTCTTAAAAAATGCAATGGATATGCGGGATATTTATGCAATTTTATGCAATGAAATTGCGGGAACTTGCAAAAACTGCATGAACAAAAAACGGTTTGTAGCTTTTCATTGATGTTCACGTTACGTAATAACGTCACTTCATAACATTCTTATGACAACAGGGGACATGGCTGCGCATGTGTGAAGTAAATACAACATTTTTCAACATTCTGCTAAGATAGTTGATAGTTTTTGCTATGAAAATGCGAGGAATATTAAAGCATGCGAGCCCCGCATATTTTGTGAGCAGAAATCTGCAATATAGTCTGCGAAAGTTGGCATATTTAAAAATGCGGGCCCCGTATTCATGTGCGGACTTTGGCAGATTATGCATTGAATCATGCGATCGCATAATGGCGTTTTTCTGGAGGGACTGTCTATAATGAGACTGCTTTGGTTTAATGGTAATTAAAAAGGGATTTTGTTCATTGTATGGCGGTTGTGTTCACACACTGCCAATACACATTTATGTCCAAACACCTTGTAAAGTGTATTTTGCATAATATGGGCCCTTTAAATAGATTTCCAAAAATAGATATTACCACATAGTACTGAATGCATTTCAGTAATGAGCATTGGGAAGGAATATGTACAGATGACATTCCCTACAAAACAGTTTATGTGAGTCTTATGTCACGCTTTATATTGTTTTTCATTTTCTAATAACATGACTGTGTGTGAAGTGAATTGTGAAAATGTCACGTCCCTGATGTAAACGCTTCGTCATCTGATTCTGTGACACCAGCAGTGAGTGGCCTGTAACACGTTGTGTTCAACCTTTACACTATAGTGAAACTCACACTGTAGTAATAAAATGAGACGCCGCAAGCATTTTGTGTTGAAGGTCACTGCGTTCTGACTCTGATCCCACGGCACAATTACAATCTAATCTGACAGAGACGCCGGCCAATTTCATCACGCACTGCCTTCACAGAGGTCCAACATTTACTTCATAACATCAAAGATACTACACAAGAGTCCAATTAGTCCAAATCTGTAAAGTCAGCATTATAGCAGTGTTGATTTTATTGCACTGGAAATGTAACGTTGTGCCATTAACACGCTCTGTCGGATTTCCAGAGGCAAAGTCATACAGTACGATAAGTCTCTGTCTGCACAATAACAAGATGGAAAGAAACCGTTTCAACAGCACACAACCAAAACCAGCATACAGTCTGAATACATGCGCTGTCAACATCCCATCAGACAATAGCTGTGTTTACATGCAAACAAATAATCCGTTTGTAATCATATTGATGGCTTAATCAAATTGAAAAGTCTTCATGTAAACCCTTTAATCAATACGATTGAGGTCGATCGGATGCAAATTTCGATCGTATTGAAAGGGATGGCATAGTCCAATCTGTGATCTGATCATCAGGAGAAAAGTATGTAAACGTGTGAATCATAATATTTTCTAAATCAGAAGCAACACATGTTGTGCACATGTGCAGAAGATTTGTGCTTAAGTTCATGTCTCATGTTTACCTCTTATTTACGTATCACATGATTCTCATCACAGAAACACACAATAAGAAGGCAATGGCAACGCATTATTAAGGTAATAGGGTCACACGCTGTTCATTCTGCAGCATTCATGTCTTTCATAAAGAAATAAAACAGCATTGTGCCTTTTGAAAAGTGTGTTTTCATTGCCTGTATCTGAAAACTTTAACTTTGTACATTTATCCAGAGATAAAGCATGAACTCGATGAGAGAGGCTGTGTGCTGTAAGTCCCCTGTTTTTTCCAATTCAGATTTGGGCTACTGTTTAAACTGTTTCCACAAGTGTGTTTTTTTGTGGGTTAAAAATTAAAGGATTTCATTCATTAGTTATTGGTATTTGGGTTGTGAATAGTCCTGGGAATGCTTTTGGGCTAGTTTTGAATGTCCATTGGGGCGGTTTTGATACACAAATCTGGCAACCCTGGTGTTTGCGTTTGCGCAGACGTTCGGTAGGGATTATATAGAATGTACCTGTAAACCAACATTTTAATCAGATTACAGTGTTACATGTAATCTGTACTGTCATAACCTGCAATCAGATTAAATTCAGTTGTATTGACAAAATGTTGTGCATGTAAAGATAGCTACTGAGTCAAGGGTGTCCTTGAAACGTATTGACATTCGCAGGACTACAAACGTCCAGCTTATCCCCTAAAAGCACTTTCAGCTACTGTAATGCTGAATTATACATTCATCTTTCTGCGGGGAAATGAATCACAAGCTCATTTTCTCAACAATCAGCACCACCATATCATGACCAAATCAGATTTAAAGTGCCCATTTTATGCAAATTCTCTTTTTACAAGGTTTGGAAATAAATGTGTGTTGCTCGTGTGTGAACACAATCACACTACAATGAAAAAACTCCAACCGCTCCTTTTTTTATCCACAGTAAACCAACGCAGTTTTTTATTAGACATGCTCTTTTGATTATTTTGTTAATGTGATGTCACACTGATAAAGCCCCGCCCAGAGTCTGGTTAATTTCACCCAAATGTGTTTGTTATCACACTGTAGTGTTAATGCAGATAAAGATAAAATTGTCTCAGACTGTATTCACAGAAATCAGATCTATTTTATCTGTCTGTTGGTTAAGAAATGAGAAGCTGTGGCTCATTTGCATTTAAAGGTACAGCGCTTTTTTTGTTCCCATCCATATAGGGTCATATTTGGACATGATATAATAAATGATCTGCAGGGTATTTTGAGCTGAAACGTTACAGACACATTCTATGCACAATTGAGACTGATATTACATCTTGTAAAAGTTGGCATAATAAGTGGCCTTTAAATAAAAAGTAATATATTAAGAGATTGTTTATGAAGAAACTAACAAAGGCACTGTTTCTCCTCCTGTCCTCCATACAGCCATCAGGTTTATTAACTGCCCCGTCTGACTTCACTTCAGTCAAAAGATTCAAAAGCAATTTTATTAATGGCATCAATTCCTTCAAAGTGACCTTTTCTAATTCTTGAAAAGATACATGCGCACACACAGAGGAGTCACCGGCTAATGAAGGCCGACAGGAGCCGTATTTCTCCAGTGATCTGTAACATCTCCATCATATCTCTGCTCATTCTCAGTTCATGTCAATCACACACAATCATCACTCGACAGCGACAAAACCCTGTTCACATGCAAAAGCAGTTTTAAATGCCAGACACGTCTGTGTGGATTTAAGACACAGATCTTGACATGCGGTCTTTAATTTTGGGTGCCTGTCTGACGGTTGATTCACACCTCACATATTCACAGAAGATCTGCCAGTTCAGCATACTGACCTACTACTATTTCTGTAATGTGTATAGCACACAATGTACACTGTGCATAGTATGCACTTTTCTGTAAAAATGCACAAAACACCTGCACGGCCTACTATATTTGTCAAAATGTGCATTGTGCAGTCTTTTCTCATACTGTTAAAAAACAGATGGCAGTATTGCGTTGTTTTCAGCACGCATTAATAAACACAGCTGAAGTGTCCATCGGCAAAGGACGATAATGCACTGCTTTATCAACAACGACACCGCAATTCTCACAATCGAAAAGTTGAAGGACGAATAGAAAATGCTTAAAACATATTGCGAAAATGCCTGATAATCATTTTTTCCAGCTGTTTCTCCGCTTTGACTCTGGTGGGAGAAACTGAACTAAAAACAAAAATCTCGGTGCCTTGCAGTTTCATTGTGACCTTCTAGAAGTGTTTAGAGAAGGTAAATTATATTTAAACCTCCACAATACACAATAATAAAACAAATGCTGTGTGAGAAGTAGACAAGAAAATTTGATGTAAGACTGCAGACTGCATGCAAGAGCTGTCTAACATTGCAAGCTCGCATCTGATTGGCTGGGTGCTCAGTTTCACATCAGTTCACTGGAAAACTTAACTTGTCATCTTAACTTGTGTTGTGAATTAAAACTAGTTACTGCATTAAACAATATTTGTCTGGCTAATGGTATCAAATCTTTGAAGAAATTGGTTGTGTGACTCAAACACTGATTTGTTTAATAAATTATAATCTTAGGTTTTCTTCTGTCTCTCTATGTTACTACTAACCAATGGCATGTCTATGGGGACTAAAGGGGCATTGCCCCCCAGATTTTCCCTCTGTAGCTCCCAAAACTGTCAATGCATCCATAAAAATACACAAATAGCGTCCCTTGTTGGCAGACGCTACTTATATAAGCTCCCGCCCACCAATGTCTGGTTATTTTACATAAAGCACAGCACAGGTCTCTCCAGCAATATTTCTCTCACAGGAAAAGTACTACTATTATCTATGACGGTAACTCAAAGAAAATGCATATTTAAAGGGACATTCCACTTTTTTTGAAAATATGCTAGTTTTCCAGCTCCCCTAGAGTTAAACATTTGAATCTTAAAATTTTGGAATCCATTCAGCTGATCTCCGGGTCTGACGCTATCACTTTTAGCATAACTTAGCACAATCCATTGAATCTGATTAGACCATTAGCATTGCGCTCAAAAATGACCAAAGAGTTTCAATATTTTTCCTATTTAAAACTTGACTCTTCTGTAGTTACATCGTGTACTAAGACCAACAGAAAATTAAAAGTTGTGATTTTCTAGGCAGATTATGTCTATGAACCAGTGGCGAAACGTTTCGGGCTTAGCCCATCATCAGTGTTACAACTTGACACTGATGATGGGCTAAGCCCGAAACATTTGTCCTTGTGTTTGTTATGGCCTGTGAACACGATTCGGTATTTTAATACAGTTTTTGTATTTGATTCAGTCTCTGAGTGTGGTCTCTTTTCTACCACTATACTCATTTTCCTTGGAGTTACGCACCGGGCATACAATACAGACATTAGGCGCAGACGCCACTTTTTCTCACTTATATATTTTGCAGACATGACTGCACTTATACAGGCTAGCAAACAAATTAAAACATTAGCAAAAATACCCTTTGAGCTGCCACGCTGGATACTTTATGAAACAATGATTTTAAGTTTGCAGGCAGCTGCCTCTGTGTGTGACGCTCGCGCGCTCCTCCACTACTCCACTGGCGGTTACGACGCATGCGCAGAACAGCAAAGCTAATCAAATGCCTCATAAACTCGTAATTCTTTTTCATCTAAATGTCCTGCATTTTGCATTATTTTAATTATTATCTTCAAATAAAGTGTTTTTACAAATAAATAAAACTTCAGAAAATATATTTAATAGTTTGGTAGAAAAATTAAGACTAATTTTAGGGGGACTAAGATGACAGATAGGGTGGCTGGAGCCCCCCTAAAAAGGGTCTAGAACCGCCCCTGGGACATACCGTAGAGGTCTGCCATACCTTGACTTTAGGTGAATTGACGAGTGACAAGCTTGACAAGTAGACAATGCCTACTCGAAATGTGAACTCTGCATTTAACCCATCCTAGTGAGTAGTGAACACACACATACCCGGAGCAGTTAGCAGCTATCCCAGCACACGGGGAGCAATTAGAGTAAGATGTCTTACTCAAGGGCACCACAGTCGTAACGCACTGGCCATGAGCCTCGAACCGCAACTCTCGAGCTACAAGCCCCGACTCTCTAACCACTATGCTTGAACATCTTTACCGCATTATCATCTATACAATATTGACATTAAAAACTTTTATAATTCAATCAGGGGCAGCTGGTACTCAGAAATGTCTTCTATACTATCCCCCTAGTCCATCAAGCCTAGTATCAGACCTCCTACCAACATTAAACTCAACCACTACACACTTGATTTCAGATAACCTCACACCTAAACAAAACTAGATCAGACTTCATGCTCAAAGTTAAACATCTGACTCTGTAAGTCCATGACGAGAGATGTTTGGCCGTCAGCACGTCCTCCCAGAGAAGATCTTGTGATCCATCAAAACCCATCAAGACCATTTTCTCCAAACTATCTCAAAAACAACAAACCAGCGCTGTGTGACTTTTATCTACTGTAGATCACAGATGACCACTCACTGCTGCGACACGACACGCCTTCATCATGTGCTCGTGATGGGATGCTTTATGCACCGTAATCACATTCGGCATCAAAGAATATAACCTAGAGAGAGCTTTCAGGGAGAATATTAAACATGAGATGAGCAGATAAAAGATGGAAACAGCACACGCATCTCGCCATGTTGCCTTTCATTACAAACCTCAAATGTGTTCGTCATGTGAGTTAACCAAAACACACCAATAAGACGGTAGATGCTCCATCGATCCGAACTATTAGAAGTGCTCGACTACCATTTACCAGAAAGAAATAACATCAAACTTTATATTAAAACCGACTCCTCCAAAGCCAGTGGCATGCACGAAACTGTGAGAACTCCAACTGGGAATCGTTTAAAATGAAAGTTTGAAGAAATATGACTCATGACATTTATTAATACCTATTCATGAGCGCCTACTGTACAATCCTTGGCTGATGCTTCTTATGAAACATTACAATACTCATGCTGCTGTATCAACTGAAAATAGAAAAGAAAATAGAATCTGAAGAATGAACTAAACAGGACATGATGAAATAACAATAACTCAAAGTTACAGTGCATACAACGTTCACAGGAGCGTTTTATAATGATCAATAGTCAAGCTTTACTACTGTCACCATAGCTGTGAATAAGCCTTGTAACTATAGCAACAGCCATTAACCTGTTAAGTCGACCGATCCATGTGGACGGGCCCGATGTGTTTGTTTTTTTGTAAATATATTAAAGAACACAACATTATTTATGAATGCACAAGTTCATCTGTTAAATCAGTGAATGTCACACAGCGTATATATATATATATATCAGCCTCTGAGTTATCCCAAAAATGTAACCATCGAATCGTGCTGTAACCTCACGTACTGTATTATAACACAGACAAACACTTAATTTTTTTAAGTTTTTGTTAATACAGCAGATGTGCATCATAAAAACATCTAAAAGATGTAATAAAGACAATGATGTATTTCACGTGTAAATGATGAAAGGAAACAAAAAACTTTCAACACTTTTGTCAACACGTTGTCAGATTTTCAGTGGTGTGGTGTTTAATATGACAGACGCACAGCTGGACTGAAGATAAATTCAGAAACCTCTCTCAGTTTGGATATCAAGTTCATTATTGTAACATAAACTATTCTGCTTCATTTCAACACTTACAGCTTTAACAACATGTCCAGCTCTACTAAATCAAAATCAGATATCCCTCCAACTTTATTCCTGTAAGATTTGCTTTCCAATCAAAAAAACAAACATGTACACTACAATGAGTTTAAGAATTGAACATGTGAATACACCAAATTCATCCGATAGGAATGTGCTTAACTGAAATTAAATCTTACTTATCTAACCCAAAGACTCATGCAAAAACATCATGTGCTATAGTTTGGGGGTATAATTTGAGCCTAAAATGTTTTGGAGATTTTCATTCAGTGATGTTGAAGTAGGTGAGGTGATGTCGTGTACCTTGAAGGTGAAGTTTACTCTCAGGGCTCTGGAGCAGAACCGAACTGACCGAGTCCAGATTATCATACGTGCTGCAGCCGAGAGGACCGGTCCGGGTCTCTGTCACCTAAACACAAATCACATGAAAATCACTGACATCATCAAAATATCACTACAGTACATGCTGTTCATTTATTAGCATCATTGTGATCTGAAGAATAACATATGTGAGTGAAAGCTGAGACAACACAGCACGATCTGCAGATTTTAAACATCTGTGTGCTTTCACATCTGCCCTCAAAAACTCATACAAAGACTTTCATTCTTACACACCAGTCAAACACTGATGCTCATCTTCATCACTGATCTCTATATGAAATTAAAATACAGCCAAGCTCTCTGTCTATGTGCATGAAGATTTGCTCATAAAATAAATGTTTCGTGTTTTCAAAAAGATTACGGCAGACTTTGGCAATATGATCAACAGTAATATTCATGTTTACTCTGTAACAAACTTCATTAAAAGTGATTCAATCTCCAACACACACACACACACACACACACACACACACACACACAGTAATTACAGATCCACTGAAACGCTTCAGATGTTTTATGTCATCTTAAAGCAGTTTTCTGAATCTCAGCAGACTGTGACCTACATAAACCTCCTGTCTGTATGAGATACACAAAACCTGACAGTGTTGAACACAATATAACACTGAAATAAACAAACAGGACGATTACAAATAAAAAAATAGTGATCATTGAAAAATTATGAAAGGAGAAAAAGATATAAAATGGCATAAAAATATATTATAAGTAATGTTTTGAGTCCAGATCAGGACAAACACACACCCACAAATGATCAACCAGATTAAAAAAGATTACCAGTGTCTAAATGAAAATCTGAGCGCACGTGTCTGACGAAGAGATTTTGGGATTACGCACAAATGTCGAAAATCCGAATGACCCGATGTTCATCCAACACAAACACTGTGAACATCTGCTGGAGATGACAGAAACACTGAGCTTTCATTTTACCTGCAACACGTCTGATGTGTTTATCTGTCTGGATGTGTTTGTATAGTTTGTGCTGAAATGCATTCTTTCAACACAGCCGTCAAAGCGAGGGTTGTTTCGTGTTACATGAGGATTAGATGCTCGTGTATCATTAAAGAACAAACTGTATCTAGAGGAATCATTGAAGCAGAGCATCATGGGAAAGCGACTGTGCCCATTTCTCATTACATCTGTCACCTGTCAGCCTCGTAATGAACTTCTATTTTCAGCCTCTTCAAGTGAACGGATGTGACCCTCGGCTAACCGAGATCCCACTGAAGTCTTCATTTATTTATTTACTTTGGTGAGCTGAAGACACAATGATGTGTATGTGTGGTCTGTTTGTGTCCACATCAAAACTATTACTAAACTAAACATACAGTATTTAAACCGGTAGTTCACCCAAAAATGAAAATTATGACATCATTTGCTCTCCCTCATGGTGTTTTAAACCTGTAAGAGTTTCTGATATTTTGATAAATGATAATAACCACACAGTTGACGGTGCACATTGACTTCCAGTTAGATTTTTCACTTATAGCTAAACATGACACTAAATGAAGCTATTCACGTATAGAAGTGTACTTTTAATTTTAATCAATTGACTTTTAATCAATTTTTATCGATTTAATTGATAAGTTGTTCCAACCCACCAACAACTGTGTGCTTATCATCATTTATCAAAATGTCTATCTTTCTGTCTATCTGTCCACCCGTCGTTCTGTGTGTGCGTCTGTCTGACAGCACCTGTTCTGAGATCAGTCCTCTAACTGGCAGCTGCGACAGGATCTCGGCCAGCCGGAAGATTTTAAATAGGCATCTTTGATTCGCCCGCTGCATCATCATAAATTTGCATATGAAATTTAAGAGCAAATCAGCTGAAAGCTATTCAGATGGTAAAAAGTGACCTTGAGGTGCAATAACACACGCCTTCCTCTCATATAATCAATCTGTGTTTCATCACCCAATCATAAAAGTGCTTTTCTTATTAAAATGTTCAGGCGAGGTCTTAGTTTAATTCTTAAATGATACCTGACAGGAATAAAACATTTGACGGCGTGAATTCATCTCCTCGTCCTTGATCAGTGTATCATGATGTTATTGTCTCTCTGTCATTCTGCTTTGTCAATGTTTAGTGACTTTAAGAAAGATTCAGTCTGATACAGTAAGAGAAACGTTTCACCTCTTTATGTTTGTGAATATTATTGTTATGAGGTCTCTGGTTTCATTACAGGACATTAAAAGCGTACAAACAGACCAACCCACAAAATCTGCAATAAACAGCTGAGATGTTTTGTCTCTGATCTCACATCCAACAATGTCTGGATGTTTCACTTCACTCCTTTACTGTGGATCTTTAATAACTTCTGTTTCTGTCAGTAAATCCTTCAGATCTACACAAACAACAAATCTCAATCCTGTTTCAGACCACAAATACACAATATATGCTTTAAAACTAAACATCAGACTGTTTTGTCTCCTCAGGTTTTCAAACAAAACATCCTCTAAACATCTAAGATGACTTGATGAATATATTCTCTTATACTTAGCGTTTTTGTCATCTCAAGTGATCATATGAACACACATCAGTGCTAAATAAAAATCATGTTAAATGATTGATTTGTGTATGTCAGTCATATTCATGTGTGATGGGAAGAGATGACAGAATACTTGTTGTGGGCTGAGCGTACCCTTTAGGGAACTCACGCTGCGCCACAATAGTAACGCTATGGGAACACCCCCAGGCAAGGGTATGTTAACTTCAACAAATGGTGGGGTGACGCGGGTGCCAGAAAATATAAAAGGCAACCTGAAAACGCCCTCGCTAGCTGAAATATTGCTAAATATGACGTAACAGGGATGCAGGAAGTATGGCAAGGGAGACGCAGCGTCTCATTCCCTTCTCAAACAAGAGGGAACAAGAGTTACATATGTAACCTGAGACATTATGATGAACAAATAATTCTTTATAAATAATTCCCATTTTGCATATAAAGAAAAATCATGTGGGTGGGAAAATGTTGAACTGGAGCGTCATATGACTCTCTGTGCTGAGAGCTGTGTTCAAACTACTGAAGACACTGATAAATAAAGCAGACCCAGACCTGAAAGGCCATCTTTAAAACCTCTCACTGTTCATTTGTCTGCTTCAAGCTCTCAAATACATATAGTCAAGTCTCTAGGGCTCAACCTCTGGCAGAAGAGCACTGACAGACGTCATCCATTTCAACCCTACTGAGACTGATGCATGGACTCATGTACTCTTAGTGTTTTGTGTGTGTGAGAGAGAGAGAGAGAGAGAGAGAGAGAGAGAGAGAGAGAGAGAGAGAGAGAGAGAGAGAGAGAGAGAGAGAGAGAGAGAGAGAGAGAGAATACATGTTTGGTTATATTTGTGAGTCACATTTCTGAAATGAAAGTATTGTAATTCAAATCTAAACAGGCATATTCTTCTTCATGCATTATTTCTTATTTGGTTCTTTAGATTTGATAGAAATATGACAGACGTGTTCTCATGAGATTCTCCTGAGGTTTGTAGTGTGACATCATCTGTTTAATCTAATGAAGGCAAAGGCTTATTGACGCATATTAATGAGATCAGTCTATGTGGGACATCACATGAAACACTAATAAGCATTTACACACACACACAATAAAGATATTTATATAATAAATACAAACATGTGCCCATTGTTAATGGGGTCTGTTTGTGTGTGCGTGTATGTTTATAAAGCTGCACTGCTTTTAAACTGAATCAATATTTTAAGTGCATGTCTGTGTTTCTTTCTACGTGTGTTGTGTTGTGTTGTGTGTGTGTTAAGTGTGTTTTTGTGGGTTCAAGTCCGCCTCTTTCTGAATGCAGGGATGTTTTTGTCTGTGTGACTTTCTTTCTTTTTTGTTATATGAAGATCACTTTAAAGGTCACTTTTAACTTAATGCTCCCTTCATCATTTATTTATTCTGAAAGACTGTTTAAACTACAATCTTAAAATTGAACATTTTACTTTAAAGTGACAGATAGACAAAATTATTTTATTCCCAAAATGTTTAAATTGTTTTTAAACAGGAGTCATGCATTAGTCCTTTAGGAAAATCATATTTCAGCAATTATGAAATGCTAAGGTTGTGAAAAGTGTTTTAATAAAGAAACTGAGCTGCGGAAACATTCAGAAGATCCCTAGACATTCATTCTTATTTATGAATAATCTTATAATCTCAATCTTATTTATTTTTATTTATGACTGATTTTTACCTTTGAAGGCACTGCCAGACATCCTCAAACTCCAGGTTTTGTCATCTTCAGTTAAATTATTACTGTAATCCATACACATGCTTTAATCTTTATGACTTTTTTGTTGATCTATTTTATTGCCATTATAATAGATTTTATATCAAAAACAAGATGTTGGTATGTTCTCATTTAGCTCATAAGTGTAGGTGTATTTATCTGT
The DNA here is from genome assembly GCF_030506205.2 of Paramisgurnus dabryanus. Taxonomy (NCBI): domain Eukaryota; kingdom Metazoa; phylum Chordata; class Actinopteri; order Cypriniformes; family Cobitidae; genus Paramisgurnus; species Paramisgurnus dabryanus. The sequence goes on along the minus strand of NC_133341.1, from coordinate 38,098,773 downwards.
ATGTGCATTATCTGCAAACACAAATACTCACTAATATAACATAAACCCTTCACAATAATGCAGAACAAAACATCCAGGCGTGTGTTTGTGAGGTCAGTGTTGTGTACGTCTGTATTTAAAGGTGCTGTGTTTGCTCCTGTATTCAGTCTGACTCAGCAGCTCTTGTCAATTCAGTTTAATTTTATCACGCTTGACTTGCTGCTACCCTGAGCCCCGAGTGCCAGAAAGCCTTCAGTCACACATCAACTCCTGCTAGAAAAACCTCAGCAGACAGATGGACGGTGGGAGGATAATGGAGGAGGTTTCTGTCCGTCCGTCTGTCTGTCTTACCTTGATAGCGTTGCTGGAGATCTGGATCTCGTGTAGTTTGCGCATGGTGCCGTCACGGTCGATGAAATACGAGGAGGCGAGTTGGTGCAGAGCCTCGACTCCTTGGGTAGCGTTGACCATCTTCCGGTCCAGCTTGTTCTTGGCCATGTACATGGTGAGCGCTTCCTCGCCTATAGACACACAGCAATATGGTCAGTGAACACAAGACCCTTAAATATCACACCCTCGTCCATTTATTCACAAATGATATTCAGTTTTTGTTTATTCACACTCATGTTTTTCTAAAGCCGTGTGATTTTCTTTCTTCTGTGACCCAAATACTGCAGAATATATTATGTCTTTTGAAGTCATTTAATAGGTCAGAATGAAGATGTTTTTTTTATACAGTACACAAGCTCTCAAATGTGCTTCATGCATTAGTCCAGTTCAAAAGTGCCAACACAAGTCGTGGCAGATCTGATGTCAGTGTTTGTAAATGTTATTGGTTATTGAGTGATCATCACTGATGGCAGTGGAGTGGACCTCATTTATAAAGTGTGCGTACCCACAGATTTGATCGTAAGGCCACGCCATTATAAAAACTGTCTTTGACGTGAATAAGTGCTTAGCGCCACGTCAGGGTCTGAGCAGCCGTACTCACTTTTGCTTGCACAATGGTTGCATGCATGGAAATATAAGCCAATGACATTAATTAGGCTTCGTATAAATGCAGAGATTTGAAACTATTTAACTGCACACAATTTCAAGATCGTTTTTGATTTATAGATTTCACATTTATCCGCATGTTTTCTGTACGCACGTTCGTTTTATGAATCCCACGTATGCACTTTTGAGAAATGATTGTGAGATCATATTTAGGCCAGTTTCTATCCAGCATTTCATAAATGAGGCCCAGTGTCTTCGTGTGCTATTCACTGAAAGCCCTTAGGCTGTTTATACCCAAAAAGTCAAGCCATCATGACTTAAATTTTGCATTTTGCATCCAAACTTAACTATCTTTGTTCATTTAACTTATTAACTTACAAAAACCATGAACTTAAAAATTCTAGTGCAATTAACTTCAAATTCAGTTCAAATTGCTGTAAGAAATACCCATAAGCCCTTGTGCTTTTTTGAAAATGATTTTTTTTGTCAAAAAATAACAACTAAAGGGACAAACAGTATAAAAAGTTGTTAATAAACAATGCTTTGTAGCATTAATGATGTTTATAAAGTAAAAAAAAAAATTATGAACACCAAGTGAACTTGATTGTTTAAGTGCATTGTACAAATTTCAAGTTTCAAGTAGGGATGCATAACTAATTATTTTCAGAACAAACATTTTTGTTAACATCATACTGTATATGTGTGTGTATTGTGTATATATAAACTTTATTACAGGCTCTAGGCCCAACATCAAGACATACAACATAACAGAAGTAATAAATACATAAACACATAAAAACATACTTTGATTCATGAGTCTTAACAGGCACCCATACCAATGTGTATAATAATTCTGTATATATAAATGCACACACATGTAAAATAAAAAAGCGTATATATTGCGTATGTATTTATATATAATAGAAATTATTAAATAATAAAATAAAAATTATTATATATGAATAAAATGTATATAGACATATTTCTTAAATATATACATGAATGTGTGTGTATTTATATATAAAAATCATTATACACCCTGATGTAAACACAAACTTTTACTCTGCAAACGATTAGTTGTGATTCATTGTTATGCAACCCTAAATTTAGTTCAGTCAATGTGACTTTTTTGAGATGTAAACTAAATCTTTGGTGTCCCCAGAGTACATATGTGAAGTTTTACCCCACAGATAATTTATTATAAGATGTTAAAATTGACACTTTGTAGGTGTGAGCAAAAATATGCAAATTTTTGGGTGTGTCCTTTTAAATGCAAATGAGCTGATCTCTGCACTAAAGGACAGTGCTGTGGTTGGATAGTGCAGATTAAGGGGCAGTGTTATTATAATAAGAGCCCCTTCCAACATCACAAAGGGAGCCACATTTCAATGAGCTATTTTTTACATGCTTGCAGAGAATGGTTTAGGAAAACTAATTTACTGGGTTGATCTTTTTTATATATTTTCTGCACTGGGGACCCAATTATAGCACTTAAAAATGGAATAAGTCAGATTTTCATGATTTGCTAACATGGTATTTTTTCGGGTGACGCATTACTTAATTAAATCGAGGGAATGAGTTTACTCAATCAAATGAGTTCAGTCAAATTATTGGGATTTTCAGTGTATTTGACTTCAGGGAGAATTCATGGAGAATTTGTGTTGACATTTTATTATTCAGTTAAAAATCTCTTTTTGGAAGAAATGAAAGTCATGAAACCACATTAAGGGGTTAATTATGTGAGAAGTTTAATTTCAGGGGTGAATTGTTCCTTATGAAAACCATACTGAGATATCACAACAATCCTCTATTTCAACACTTTCTGTCAGTTCTTATAAAGTGGCTGGGCTGAAGTTGCCAAAACCCATGCGGGCATCATCTTGAGAGTTGTGGTTCCTGCAGTCAGTGTGTCACTTATGAACCGTGTTTCTGTGTGTCATAACACTGACAGTGGATCTGTATTTGTGACTCACTTCATACGCTGTCATAGGGAAAAATTCTGCTTACAGTGTCAAACTGACATGACCCGAGTTACTCGGCTATACTCCATGGTAAAGATTATTTTGAGTGGGCAAAGCAGCTATGATTGATTTTTACAAAGCAGCACTGACCTTCTCCTAAATAACTCATTGAGTTGAACACCAGAGGAATATTTCTGCTCAAACTGATCCAGACAAACAAAGAGACTCTCTGCACAACAATCACTAACTCAATATTCTCAATCCATCTCAACACTGAAGCTCTGCTACACAACACACAAGACACAAATCATCTTCATCTGACAAAGAGTTCAGACTGGAATACAAAATGCAAAACAGTCATTTTATTTTCAACATTACACATGGATGCTAAGAGATCATAAAGAGATCATAAAGAGATCATATGAGGGCATCTGGACACCTAACCCATCATCACAGATCCTAGACAAACCCTGATCTCATGTTACATCCACATACATGTTAATGTTAACTCTTCATCAAACCACTTCATCCTCATCACCTTCACATTGACTCACGTCTGTCCTGTTTAACCTCAACACAGAAAGTAAAAGAAACAAGGTCATAAAAAAGGCCTCTGTGTTAACCCAATAAATCAGATTTCCTTATTAATCAAATGAGAACAATGAACCTTGAGTTGACCTTGAGAGTCACAGAGTAATAATTACAAAGACTCAGTAAATCAGCTTCTGTTATCAGACTCATTCAGATATAATCAGACACATTCACATACATTAACTTTCACTGCGTTCTCTCTCTCTCTGTATGTGATTTATTGTGCTACTCTCGCCTGGAACAGCCATATTGCTTCTATTGATTTTTTATTCAGTTTTATAGTCGTATCATGCAGGTGACAGAGGGCCGGTGTTTTTTCATTTTGAAATGTAATGAAATTCTAGTCACCAGCTCATTTTCCTTTGGTTTGTAATAAATAATGACCAATAAATGGTAAAATGATCATAACCGCCAACACTGCGGCCACTGACCCACACCGCACAATGAAGCAAGAATTACATAAAAACCACTAAAGGGCAACTATAATGCAAAATCCACTTTTACACGTTTCTGTTCAATGAAAAAAATCTTCCTGCACTCCTTTTCCCACTCCGGTCGGTTGGTCTGTCTGTCTGTCAGATGGCCTGTTTGTTTGTCAGTCTGTCAGTCGGTCAGTCAGTCAGTCTGTCAGTCGGTCTGTCTGTTTGTCTCTATTTGTCAGTCAGTCGGTCGGTCTGTCTGTTTGTCGGATCTGTCAGTTGGTTGGTTCAGCCAGTCTGTATGTCTGTCTGTCTGTCAGTCAGTCAGTCAGTCAGTCAGTCAGTCAGTCAGTCAGTCAGTCAGTTTCTCTGTCTGTCTTTTTGTCAGTTGGTTAGTCATTCTGTCTGTTTGTCAGTCTGTTGGTCATTCTGTCTGTCTCTCTGTCTGTTTTTCAGTCGGCCAGTTGTTCTGTCTGTTTGTTGGCCTGTCATTCGGTTGTTCGTTCGGTCTGTCTGTCAGGCGGTCTGTTTGTTTGTCAGTCTGTCAGTCGGTTGGTCTGTCTATAGGTTGGTTGGTCTGTCTGTCTGTCTGTCTGGCGGTCTGTTTCTTTGTCAGTCTGTCAGTAAGTTGGTCTGTCTGTAGGTTGGTTGGTCTGTCTGTCTGTCTGTTTTTCAGTCGGTCTGTCTGTTTGTCGGCCTGTCATTCGGTTGTTCGTTCGGTCTGTCTCTCAGTGAATCTGTTTGTTTGTCAGTCTGTCACTCGTTTGGTCTGTCTCTAGGTTGGTTCGTCGGTCTGTCTGTCTGTCAGGCGGTCTGTTTGTTTGTCAGTCGGTTGGTCTTGGTCTATCTGTAGGTTGGTTGGTCGGTCTGTCTGTTTGTCTGTCTGTCTGTTTGTCGGTTGGTCGGTCTGTCAATCGGTCTGTCAGGTGGTTGGTCGGTCTGTCTGTCTTTCTGTCTGTTTGTCAGTCGGCCGGTCAGTCTGTCTGTTGGTCTTTCACTATCTGTCACTGTCTGTATGTCTCTTTTTGTCTGTTGGTCTGTCTGTCTGTCGATCGGTCTGTCAGTCAATCTATTTGTCAGTCTGATGGTCTTTATATCGGTATGTCAGTATGTATGTCTGTTAGTCGGTGAGTCAGTCTGTCTGTCTGTCTCCTATCTGTCGTTCTGTCTCTGTCTGTCTCAGTCTATCAGTCTGTCTCTGTTCGTCTGTCTGTCTATGACTGCCTGTCTCTTTTTGTCTGTTGGTCTGTCTGTGTCTGTCTGTCTGTCTGTCTGTCTCTGTTTCTGTTTGTCTGTCTGTCTGTGAGAATGACAGAAAGGAAGTGAAGCATAACATTTTTAAAGAATAACTGCTGGCATGAGGGGCTCTGTGTTTGGCTTTACTGTCTTCCTACATGTCAGCATCATATTTCTTCTTCCTATCAGATATCTGTATGCCATAATTAGCATCAGGTTTAACCACTAAAGCCAGATATGATATAATATTACAATCCCTGAATGCACAGCTCTACATGAACGCCACTGACAGCTAATCAAAGCTGACAGATGGGAAATGATAGGAAACTGACCCGGTAAAGGACAACAAGGGCGTCAGGCTTTATTCACTTCAGCATAAACATGCACAATATGAGGATGAATTGGTTTTACAGACAGATCCCATTAAGAGATCTTACATTCAATGAAACACTTGGGAAATAAACAGCAGGTCTGTTCTCATAGGGTCACAGAGATAAAAAATACAACATACACCAAGCCATATCATCACAATGAGTTATTATCCTTTACAAACAGATTGTTTAGCCAATTAAAATCTACAGTATTTTGGATCAAATGAATAATTTGTTAAAAGCTGTCAGAATAAACGAATGCCAACATGACCAGATTGTATGGCATGACCTCATCCCCAAGACCATTACAGTAGACATATGCAGTTTTATAATACAATACATTTTGAATTATTCTCAATGTGTGATTTTATATTAAAACACAATGAATAATGTTGGTTCTGTGTTTGTCATTAGCTGATATAAAAGGAAAACCAGTACAAGAACCCATCCATACACGAAAAATAAATCACTTTATAGTTATCACATAAGCTGGCACTCACCTCCTAGCGTGGCCGAGATCAGAATGTGCGTGCCGTACTTTTTGATGATGGTGTCGATAAACTGCTGCGTGGACGGCCGACGACCCAACATCCTGATGCTGCGCTGGAACTCCGGCATCAGAGGCAAAGGATTCCGGATCAGATCCCGCCTCTCGATGGCTGTATTCCTCACCTTCCAGCGGGCAAATTCCCTACAGGACAGAAGCAAGACACTGTGAGGATCACATCAACTCAAATATAATTTACACAATGCGTAGGGGCTCTTTATAGTACAAAATCCTTTTTGTTTTTTGAAGCATATGCATCATTTTCATAGTTTTTAAACATATCACTACCACAAATCATAGATTATAAATTAGCTGTGTGGCATCCCAGCATGGAAATTAACCATGTTTGTTATTGGTGATTCGATTACTATTAGCAAAACCATTCTGTAACCCTGGTTTAACTATGGTTTTTGATAATCATGATTTGTATTTTGTGGTAAACCATTGTTTTACTGTAGTAACCATGTTTTTTTTTATAAATATTAAGGATAATTTCATTTACCAGCAAATAAGATGCTTAAGAGACATCATATTGATATGAGGAGGTAACCATAGCAACAGTCAGCTATTTAAGTACTTTTGTTCAAAATCATTATCAGACATAACATTGATAACACATCTACATTATAGATCACAATCACAGCTGTTCTTTAAAAGCTGTAATCTTAAAAAATAAAACCCAGTCAGGCACTTCTGACAAATCAGCAATCATGAAACCACAAGAACTGTCAATCATGCAATAACACGTCTCTCTTCTGCATGCGCGGTGCAGTAAAATCATAGGGAGAAAAAGCTACAAGCGTTTACTTACTCGTGTTGCCAGATCTTGCACGAAAGCAAGAACAAGCCCATAATAAATAAATATAAAAAATAAATCTGAATGCTTTACAATAAAAAATAAGATCAAAATACTGTAATCCGCACTGTCTGACTTGATAAACTCCAAAAACATAATCGCTTTATGAGTGCCAACCTCACAAACATCAACAACACACATAATGCCTCTGTAGACGGTTGTTTATTACAATCGCAGAAAAACGTTGTAATATTACTTTGGTCAAAACAGCCAATGCTAAACACATGAGAAGGTAAAATATTGCTATATGCCAATTATCTTGAGTCTTGCTTCGTTCACACAGGGAACGGTCATTTAGGGAATTTATTCCTGCGTTTAAATGCGTTTGTCACTCCTGAAACCTCGCAGGCATATCAGGATTCTCATAATGAAGCTCCATGAGCATCAGATGATGATCTGCTATTGGACAGATTTTGGGTCTCACTTACTGTATCATCTCATTTGGCAATGAAACACACACATTACAACTCTGCAACGAAGTGAAAATGGCAAAGCTTTGGCAATGAGACACAAAATGCATGATTTTGCTAAAAAAGTAACTTCCAAATGAATGAAGGAAGTGTTGACGGTACATCATCAGATTTCACTGAGTTCTGAATGGAGTCCTGAAGAGGGAATTTGTGCATTCAGCAGCTGTGTGAAGAATGGAGTGGATGACCCGAAGGGAAAACTGTCACAGTTCTGCAGGGAGATCTCTCATAGATGGACATTAACATCATAACACCTCATACTCTGTGACAGATACAGAAGTGATGGATCATTATACACAGGGGCGTCATGCACCAATTTTTTTTAAGGGGGCACAGTGTCAACAGCTCACAGAAATTTGTGCATACACAGACATCAAACGAAATATTATAGAGCTTTCAGTCTTTTCCATGGCACTTACATTTCTAACAATCTGAAAACCCCTGCTTTCATGCCAAAAAGCACCAAAATAAGAGTGATGACTAACTTTAATATCAAATACTATTCAATCGGAATAATGACACATTTGCATCATATTTACATCTGAAATGGCATGTTTTATTTAAGTCTTAATGGCTTGTTTAATTGTGTCATTAATGCATTTTGCACAACAACTACATTATCATATAAAATTAATGTAATTTTAAATCCATAAAGTATATAAACAACGAAAATAACAAAATAGCCACGTGATTGATTTTAATGTTCAATAATGATTTTAAAAAATATGTTTTGATAAAATTATTAGAGGAACGGATTTTTGCATTAAATTTTACCTCATGTGAGCATGTGAGATTCCGCGCCCGCGTGAACTTTGGCGAACTTTGGCATTGTGCCAAGAAGATGAATCTCTACTAATATAACGTTGAGACGGTCACATTTAAAACCAGACATGTTCTACACAGAGAAGGTTAACTGCACATTACCGTACTGGGGTTTGGAAATGTTGTGAGCGTTTCTAACACGTTTTAATTCCTCAGATAGCCAAATGCAGCAGCAAGCCAGCAACAGCAGAGAGCTCGTGAGCGCGCCCAGACGCTGATGACGTCTGCGACTGCGCTCTGACTGCAGCGCCAGCTGCTGCCAGAATAAAAGTAATGTAACATGATGAAAACACTATCAAAACGGCGAAAATCTCCGAAAAGTGACAAGGATGCAGCACAGAATGTATAATATTGTGCATATTAAACAGATTAAAAGTCAAATAACAGATTAATGGAGGCTTATTTGATTTTGAGGTTTGATGCAAATTGGCTCAAAAAAACCAAGGGGGCAGATGCCCCCTCAGTTTGAATGGGCATGACGCCTCTGATTATACAGTAAATATAATCTGCTGCTGTAAATGTTTAAATATAGTGAGTCCATCAGTAATAATGACTCCATCAATATGAGAAGTCACTGTTTTCAGAATCCTCTGGGTTGTTTCTCTGGTAGCTTGACATCCGGAGGAAACCCAATGATGCTCTCTTTATATTGTACAGTGTCTACTTTTAAAAATTGAGGTCTGTCATGCAGAGAGAAACAAGTATTGGCTTTATTTAATAAACATCACAGCTCATCAGAAAATCTGCTGTCGACTTCTGTTTGCAGAACAATCTCAAGATTACCTCATAGTCCATCTGGAAAACTTTAACATGCTCATGCCATTAACATTAAATTATACTTTCACAGTTGGTAGATTAGTTTATCCTTAATGACTTGCAGTACATTTAACGGTATACTTTTAATCAGTTTGAGTATTCTCTAGGAAATGAACCCATAACCTTTATCCTGCTAACACAATGCTTTACCAATTGAGCCAAAGAAAAGCAGCTGCCATTAAACGCAAGCAATCATCACTGTAAGCAGCGCTGTGCAACAAATATCTCATTTCATTACAAACTCATGCTTTATAGTATATCATATATGAATGGATTGTTGTTTTATTTCCCATAGATTCACCTGTGACAGCTACATTAAAATCAGTTTGACGAAGGTGAATTATATTGTACTGGACGATTCATTTCTAAACAGAAGACCAGAAACCTCTGACTTAACTAAGATCACCAAACTGCTTAATAACCTGAACTTGTAAGTATATTGATCTGCCTTTCCTACATGTGTACATAAAGTCAATGAACACAGATACATGGCCTTATCTGCTAATGTTCCCTCATGGACACATCACATATTAATTGGTATTTATTGTTTGTGGTTTAGTTAACCTAAGCACAAACCAGGGAATAACTCGTGGCTACCTTTAAAAAATATGCACTCTTAAAAATGCTGGGTTATTTTTAACCCCTCGTTGGGTTGAAACCAGTGGATGCCGGTGACTTTTTTTGAGGGTGCACGATGCGAAGCTCCTCACAACATTAAGCCCGTCATGTGTGTGGCTCGTCATTTAAAAAATATGTGTTTGGCGCGTCACGTAAACTAATATGCATCACGCGTGATGTCAAAATATGAGCCTGCGGCAGACTAGTCTAAAGGGTTTATGATAAAAGAGACGCTCGCGTTTGCCAGATACTCGCTTAACTCATTCCCTGCCAGCCATTTTTTAAAAAAAGTTGCCCACCAGCATTTTTTGTGATTTTCACAAAAGTTTCACAAAATGCCTTCCGGACATTTTTTTTTTTCTAAAAATATATAAACATACAAATATATCAAATGAAAGAACAGACCCTCTGCTTTAAAACAAACAATAAACATTTGAATTTTGTGAAATAACCCAGTTATTTTTGTTGAAAATAACCCAGCATTTTACTGAACTTTAATGATCTCTACATTTTGTAAGATGCTTTTACAAACAATTTAGTTCCACATAAAATTTGAATGTTACCTTCATTCGGAGTTTACAGTATCTTCAGATGTTACACTTATTCATTTGTGTATTGTTTTCATGTATTTCAGGTTATTTTTACTCTGTAAGTGACACATCACCTGTTTAACATGGACACAAGTGAAGCATAAACCCTATGACATTTTCACCATTATAATCTGTCCATACTACAGTAGATCATAGAGATCTCGCTGTGAAAACAAATCAGATCAGAATATTTATATGGATATGCATTGCTTATTATAAAACATACATTTTTGTGAAGCATTAAAATGACTCCTGAGAGTTGATGAGAGTAGTAATAAAAGAGGCTGGTATGCTGCCATTGGGAATCTATGGAAATTTTAGGTCTACAGTTATTCCTCATCTCCTGAAAAATTCCACCAAAAGCAGCTGTGCTCTACAAATGCTGGTGGTTTCGGGGGCATTGGGCTCGACTTTTTAATAAAAAATATCACCAGGCAGCCGGGAGCTCCGGGCAAAGTCGTACAATTAAGTCTACCTACGTGAAGCGGACCCTCGCTGGGCCGCGGGTGCCAGAACAATACCGGATTGACATCCTTTGATTCAAACACATCATCAGCTGGTTTGTCTTGGGAATAAGAGCATAAGTAGACCTCCGGAAAACACCATGATAATTCAGTTATACAGCCGATGGTTTCGGGGCTCCTCCCCTCCTCGCCTGCACAAAAGTCGAATCTTGAAGCGCTGTGCCTTTGGAAATCACTCCAAGAGCCCATAATTACTGCTCTTCAAGGAACGGGAACAAATATATGCAAATTGCATTGTGTCTACTTGTGCATCAACAAATCTCAAGGTAAAGTAGGGCAGATAATGAGGCATATTAAAACTCCACATGAAATCACTCAGGAGGAGGAAAAGCACACACATGCTCCCATCTCGGAGCAGACGAGACCAAAATGAGATGAGGAAATGAAAGAAGAGGATACGGAGTCAGAATTGAAGAATGTGGAGGAGAAGAGAGCGAGAGACTGGAATACAGATGATGTCCACACCTGTGACGACCAAAAAACAGCTCCAGATCTGAAATTCTGATTGGATGAGAGGTGTCGAGCTGCACATCTGTGACCGCACAATCTATATTAATGTGCTTATTAAAAAAACAGCCTTCAGTTAATGAGCTAGACTTCATGATGGGATTATTAATCATAAATGCACTTTTCATTTATACATTGGTCCCTACTGAAAACGACAGTTCTAGCTGGTTTAGCATGATGGTTTTAGAGGGGTTTTGGTCACTGTTTAGCTGGTTTTAAGCTCAGGATACACTGCAGGATTACAACAAGCAGCGTTAAAACTTGGGTACAACAAGCATGTAGACGATGATGACACCTATTGAACTGTAGGCTGTGACGGCTGTGACAAACATTAGCGCAATGTCATTAGCATTCGCTAGTGGTAAACAAATAACCGGTACGCAGGTCGTAGCAGCAAACACACTGTGCGTTGATCTGTGCCAAAAATCATGCACTGTTATCAGACACTAAATATCGTGTTATATTTTATGGGAAATAAACGTTGGACATCCAGAAGCACTTTATATTTATTGGCTCTGTTGACTGGCAATATAAAACTATTCTGTTATCTTTCCTCTCTTTCACTTCAGATTCAACACCATCAGTGATATGAGGGTGTACAGTATACATGTGGGAAAAAAGCTCTGCATCATTCTTGTCCACTCCTCAAATCACGATTGTGATCCAGTGATATCTTTGTGAACGGCTCGGCGGCCTCTTAAATTGACCTATTACTTAACTTCAATTCTCCTGGAGCCGATCAGCGCTGCTCAATCTCCCGCCGTACAGCTCTACTGCTGAGACCGACAGGGTCAAAACCCTCTCTCTCTCTCACAACGTTCACATCTCAGGCCTCAAACCAAATTCACATAGACGTAGATGGTAAATTCATCCAGTGGCTGCATTCAGAAATCACTGGTGGAGAAACATTGAGGTCATCCATCACCCTCATGTATGAGACTTTGAATGAGTGGATCGTTTTTTTAAGACACCTATATGAACACAAGATGATGTGCCTCACAAAAATGTGTTTACATAAAACCATAACTAATATAAAACCATAACTTAATCCATTTGAAGGTCAACTGGTCTCAAAGCCTCAACTAGTTTTGACATTATTGACCAGTGGTGACCGGTGAATTCTCTTCAGAGGGGCAATTCAAATTTAAAATATGTGTTTGGATGTGTGTGGCTTGCCATGCCAAAATATATGTTGGGTGCACCATGTGAACATATGTGAGCGTCATGGTAAAACACGTGCCTGCTGCACACATGCCGAAAGAGTTATGATAAAAGAGATGCTCGTGTTCACAAAATCTTTGCAAGACACTAACTTAACACTAAACTATTATCTGGCAAACACAAGCGTCTCTTTTATTATAATCCCCTTCGAAATGTCTTCAGCAAGCATGTATTTTGACATGACGTGTGATGCACACAGGTTCAGATGACGTGCCGAACACATATTTTGACATGACGCATAATGCACTTAGGTTCACATGACGCACAGATTACAAATTTTGACATGATGCATGATGCATACAAGTTTAGATGATGTGCCAAACACATATTTTGACATGACGCATGATGCACTTAGGTTCACATGACGTGCTGAACACATATTTTGACATGATGCGTGATCCATACAGGTTCACATGACGCACAGAATACATATTTTGACATGAGGCGTGATGCACACAGGTTCACATGACGTGCCAAACACATATTTTGACATGACGCATAATGCACTTAGGTTCACATGACATGCTGAACACATATTTTGACATGATGCGTGATCCATACAGGTTCACATGACGCACAGAATACAAATTTTGAATTGACGCATGATGCATACAGGTTCAGATGATGTGCCGAACACATATTTTGACATGACGCATGATGCACTTAGGTTCACATGACGTGCTGAACACATATTTTGACATGATGCGTGATCCATACAGGATCACATGACGCACAGAATACATATTTTGACATGACGCATGATGCACTTAGGTTCACATGATGTGCTGAACACATATTTTGACATGATGCGTGATCCATACAGGTTCACATGACGCACAGAATACATATTTTGACATGACGCATGATGCACACAGGTTCACATGACGTGGCAAACACATATTTTGACATGACACCTAATGCACTTAGGTTCACATGACATGCCAAACAGATATTTTTACATGACGCGTGATGCACACCGGTCACATGAAGTGCCGAACACATATTTTGACATGCCGCGCCACACACATGATGGCCAACAAGAAAATGTTTTCCACAATCGACTTTGACTTTCTTGTAAAAGTAAAATAAAAAACATTAACACATTATATCATAGAGGACAACACAAGCCTTTCTGAACAGAGTTTATTCTGAAAACATGTCCTCTTTTCTTTACTCATCATCACCAGCGAGCCATATGCCCGAGACATATGTGTGCCAGAGTCATATTCTCAGATTAACAGAAGATGTCAGATGGAAGTTATAATATGATTCAGTGGTTTCACAAGGACATGTGATAATAAACAGATCGCACTACCAGAGTCTCTTCACACTCAACACGTGATTATCATACCACAAAAAATAAAAACATTAGAAAGACACACACACACACACATATGTGTACAGAGATATTACTTTGACTATTTACTCACCTAATACAGCAAACATAAAGATTTCACATGCACACTGTACTGTGACAACTCCATCTCCATGTGTGTGGATCATAACCTACAGTTCCTGTGCATATAATCCACTCGTGATTTATGAGATTACAGCCGTAGTTACCTGCACTGCAACTTTATAACAAATAGTAGTTACATTAAAGCATACTTACTGTACTTAGCAAAATCCACTTTTACAAGGTGTTTGGACATAAATGTGTGTCAGCAGTGTGTGAACACAACCACCCTACAATAAAAGAAATCCACCCTTTACCATTAAACCAAAGCAGTCTCATTATACATGCTGTTTTGATTCTCTTGTTAATGTGATGTCACACTGATAAAGCCCCGCCCCACAGCCACTGACTTTTCTAAAGTGTTTGTTAGCGAATTGTAGCAATAATGCGGCTAAAGATATTACTGTCTCAGACTTTATTCACAGAAATCTGATCTATTTGAACTGAAAGCGTCTGTGTATGTCTGTAAGGGAGTGAGGAGTTGAAGCTCATTTGCATTTAAAGGTACAGACACGAAAACAGCGCATTTTTGCTCCCACCCAAATAGGGGCATGCTGGGTTATTGTTAACCCAACCATGAGTTGCGGTTTCTATGGCAACATGCATGAGCTACATTGACTGCTAGGTGGCGCTATAATTCATATAGAATTCATATACGCAGAAGCCAGTAACCAATTATAAAAACTGTGATTGAATGTTATATTTATAAGCTTCAATAGTTTGCATGCATTGCTATCTGCTTTAAAACCCTTTTGCAAACAGGTCTATGTCTATCTACATTTACGAAGATGAAAAAGAAAAAGGCATGTTTGTTTGCTTGCTGTTGTGTAAATATCTCAGCAGAAATCACACTGCGTGTTGAGTCAATTCCCCCGTGTGTTCTTCTGAAGTCAACAGAGGAATCTGTCCTAAACGTTTACAGCGAGACCCGTCTGCTACAGCGACATCAAAGACAAAACTCATATCTCGTATCTCACCTGGGACTGATTCCAGGATTAGTAGAAAATGCAAATGTTTGATCAATGCATTGTAAGTGTTAAGTCCAGTCATGCATAATGTGTTGTTGTGTTACTGCTGTGAAAAAAAGTTTAGCGTGGATCTGTCATTAGCTCTGAACTGCATTACTCGTGTAAAAGATGTGGAGGACTCAGAAACTTTGATAGCTCCCGTAGGTTAGCTCAGAAAAAGAAACACTTGACCTTTCCACGGATCACAAAGGATGAGACGCCTGGAGTCGTGGAGGAAGATCCTGCAGACATCTAATCACGATCTGCCACTGATAAAGAGCACAAACACGCGTATACACACCGCCTGAATCACAAAGCATTTTCACAGGGAAATTCATTTCTCTCTAAAAAAACCCCGGATGACATTAAAGGAGCGATGTTCAGATAATCCAGCGTGTGGAATAGCTTTTCTGAATCACTTCTCCAGACAGCAGCATGTTTCAGTCCATAAAGGACAAAAAGAGAGAGATTTCTTTAGCTCTCTGAAATAAATGTCTGTTATCAGCTTCCTGGGATATCATTTATTTCTGTTGATGCCGTTTCTACTGAACAAACACGCTTGTGATTTTGCAGTGACAACTCATTAGTTGAATATTGTTCAAAAAGTGTGTTAAACCGACTACATTTATATTAACATCTTGATTAAAAGCATTCGCAAATAGGCTATATGGAACCCAATTATTTCTAAAAAGCAGGATAATTCACCCAAAAATGAAAATTATGTTGTCATTTATTCTTATGTTGTTACAATACATTTCTTTGTTCTGATGAACACAAAGAAAGATTTTTTGAGGAGTGTTTGTAACAAAGCCAATCATGGGTGCATTTCCCGAACAACAACGTAACTCACTGCTGAACTACCATAGTACGATGCATAGTTAGAGAAACTAAATATCTTTTTATGACTGTTTCCTGAAAGCATTGTAACTTTGTCGCACATTCGTTGTTTGAACCTTGTTGGTTTAACAACATAGTTGATGATGTCACGTGGGAGGTGAAGTAAGGGATAATGTAGAGGCAGCCGGTAGTTATTGGGAAATAAGCCCCGACAGTGTGATCAGGACCCGACGCGAAGCGGAGGGTCTTGTATCACACTGAAGGGGCTTATTTCCCAATAACTACCGGCTGCCTCTACATTATCCCGCTTATTACACGGCTACTTGTAACATAAGAAAAAAAACTGGACATGAATATGAATTTGAAACATTTTATTGGCATATTTGTTTTAAATTAACATTTTTATCCTTCCGCGAAACTTTGCACAGATGCATAAAATGATCGTAATACCTTATTAAGATCCTCTGCTTCATACTTGTCTGTCTCCATTTTTTGTCTTTGAGAAGTTTTAATGCCCATTCTGTATTTTTTTGTGTGTTGGCTTCGTAGCTGTAATGCTCTATTTTGTCAAGTTCAGTCTCAGTAAGCTGTCTGTGTCTTGTCGTGGTTGTCGAGTGTTTGTCACAAGATGGCGCCAAACAGACAGTAATCTTTATTGATCTTTATTGGCGCGGAGCGATTTTACTCGTGCAAGTAGTCCGGCTATGCGTTATTATTTTGGAGCGGTTATTATTTGAAAAGAACGAACCTGCAAATGTCTCAACTGACCAATCAGAATCAAGCATTCCAGAGAGCCGTGTAATAAGTACTAGTTAATCTGTGCAAATCGATTATTGATCGATTTGCACAGATTATATAGATTATTGCTGAAATAACATACAATAAATCAGAAGATGATTTAGTTATCTGTTGTTTATTTTCAAGATATTTAATTAATGCGCAAGTTTCCTCTTACGTCACTCCTCCCAGGGATTCCCCAGGGTCTTAAAGATCGTAGGACTACACACATGCACAGTTTTCAAATGCAGCGCTTTAATTCTGATAACAAACTTTAAGACGTAAAATAAAATTTGTATATATTACGAATTATGGATTTAGAAAGAACTGCATGTTTTTTGGTTATTTATTTCAAAAGCATGATCAACGTAAGTCTACATATGATAATAACAAGAAACTATGCTTCTAACCACAGGTGAAGAGCTGTTGTTCAAACCACACAAGTTTGCGATACAGCTTGCGAATGTTCATTTGAACTATGGTTTTCGGGAAACACCAAATCGTTGAACCTTTTCAGTAACGACGAAACTAACAACAGTAGTTGGCTAATGATGCTTTTGGGAAACGCACCCCAGAAGCACCATTGATTTCCATGATAGGAAAAAGAATACTATGGAAGTGAATGGTGCTTCTGATCAGTTTGGTTACATACATTTCTCAAAATATATTCCTTTGTATATCCACATTAATTTTTCAAATTTGAAAAAGTGTGTTTAAAAAAATGTATGTTGTATTTAAATACATTTCCATAATTCAGGACATACTCTTCAGTCCATCTACCATCATTAGTGTTCTGATGACATCATGAGCTCATTAACATACAGACTTATAGAGAGAGAGAGCATCTTAAAGCCCAGCCCATATTCAGACCAAGACCCGTCCACAGATCATAACATGATCAAAACAGATGATAACTTGAAATCTTGTTTCCGACAAAACTCTTTTGTTGAAATTCTGAATATCATGCAAATCTACCATTGAGCATCAAGCTCATATAAATCTCTTAGCATACATGAGTCCTCACTTTGAAATCGTTTTACTGCAAAAGTTCCCAGATTTCATGTGCAATCAACATCAGAAAAAAGCTGAGGGCCAGTAACATTTTCTCTGTTGGACTCCATTCATGGTTCTCCTGTCAGTTTTCTCTTTAAAAACGTCCTCTCAAAGCCGAGACTTAAAGTGCAGCACAGTGCGGCTTTTCATAATCATCAGTCCGCTCAAACTACAACCATAAATCACTCCGGCACAAATACAGGCCAACTATACCATCCACAGCCCGTACAGTAGAGCTGCTGTGAAAGCACCTTTGAAAATCAATGCATTTATTTTTTGTAACATGCCTCTTACCCTCATTTCATTCGCTGAAACCCGGGAAAGTGCAGACAGGTGCGCAAAAGTGATTCTTTTATTGTGGTTTAATGGAAACGAAACGCACAGGCCATTTTTAAATGCCACAGAAACTGTTGGTGGTGCTCCATGAAGAAAGGTAAGTATTTAAATGTGACGGAAAGGTAAGGAAATGTGTTTTAGGTATTTTTTGCTAACATGGGTGAATAAGAGTCATGTCCATTTCAAATCTGAAAAATGCACCTTTAAGGTGGTAAGCCACGTCTGAATCCATTTTGCACAAACACCTGTCTAATAAGATGCTTTCATCTGAATGATGTTTGAAGCCAAATGTGTCCCTTGCTACATCTAACAATCCTGTGTATGAAGTCCTGATGAAAAGAGAAAAATGAATGTACTTTGTCAATGTAAAAGCATTGTAGTCATTTTGTCTAAAGCTCATGTTTCACTTCTTTCAGTTTTCATTTTCACATACACGTAAGGACTGATGGGTTTCTTAATTCTGAAGTGTATTTGTTCTCTGTAAAAGACAACATTTGAAGAAGAATGCACAGTATGAAGCAGAAACGCTCAATTGTGGCTTAATTTGAAAGTTAAGTGACACGGCAGCTTTCCCACGGGTGGGCGTGAATTCAGTGCTGACAGCGGACACGCCCCCAACGTTTGAGAGCAGAGAATCCTGCCTGTTTTTACAAGATTTTGATAAATTATTTTATTTGCTTAGCGCTTTTTTCATCATTAACTTTTGCATTTTGCATTCACATTTTTCTGTGCTGTGACAATCTGAGAACAAACTGAAT
The DNA here is from genome assembly GCF_030506205.2 of Paramisgurnus dabryanus. NCBI lineage: Eukaryota > Metazoa > Chordata > Actinopteri > Cypriniformes > Cobitidae > Paramisgurnus > Paramisgurnus dabryanus. The sequence goes on along the minus strand of NC_133341.1, from coordinate 38,080,025 downwards.
TTACAGGGACTTTAACTTTAGGATATCTGATATGGTAGATAAAAAATTTGGCTGGGTTGGCTCAGGCAGGATAGAGATTTTAAAAGGGACATTTTTTAAGATGTCAAATAAATCGTTGGTGTCCACAGAGAATGTATGTAAAGTATGTACAGATAATTTATTATAAGATGTTAAAATTGACACTTTGTAGGTGTGAGCAAAAATGAACCATTTTGGTGTGTGCCCCTTTAAATGCAAATGAGCTGATCTCTGCACTAAATGGCAGTGCTGTGGTTGGATAGTGCAGATTAAGGGGCGGCATTATTATAAGATCCCATTCTGACATCACAAGGGGGGCACATTTTAATGAGATATTTTTTCACATGCTTGCAGAGAATGGTTTACCAAAACTAAGTTGCTGGGTTGATCTTTTTCACATTTTCTATGTTGACAGAAGTACTGGGCACTCAATTATAGCACTTAAACATGGAAAAATTCAGATTTTTATCATATGTCCCCAACTGCAATTTAACATCAGCAAATAACTCATATTGCAATAATTGTGACACTTTTTAAAGAGAAGAGCTGTGGATGTTTTTAAGCAAATGGGTTAAAATTTCACATGCTTAATCTGAATATTGGACGTCAGTCATATTTATAGACTTGGACCAACCAGAATACTTAATTAGACTACACTATAAATTTGATCTCACAATAATCTCTTTCTTTTAGTTTTGTAGAAACTAGAAAAGTTTTCATATTTTTCTTCTACATGTGTGTGGTTCTCATCTCATCAATGTGAGTCTTCACAAAATCAGCGTCTAAAAGAAATCATTACTTCTGCATTACAGACGTGGGTTGACAGGTTGCTTGTGTTGAGATGAGCTCCCTTTACTTGAACATCTTAAATGCAAATCAACAGGAAAAATACTAAACGCACCTGACACGTTTTCACAGATAACGATCCATCACGTGTCCGTGTCTGATTTGTACATTCAGAAAATGCTCCACTTTGCTCTACTCGATAGCTTTTCTTCAGACGTTGTAATGATTACTGTAATTATAGTTTGCAGTTTTTCAATAAATACAGATGTGATGGCGTCATTCGAGAAGAAGAGATCTCTAGATCTCAAAAAAACCCAGTAAATTAGGAGTTGAGGAACATCTGTGATGAGGTAAAGTCCTACAGTATATTCAACATTATGTTAATTCAACTGTACTTCTATAGCGCTTTTCACTATTTTACATTGTTGCAAAGCAGCTTTACAAAAACATATTTTAGTAAGTAGTAAGAAAACAACAGTATAGAAGAAGAAGAGGAAGAAATTATAAAAAATGAAAAATAATAACATTTAAGAAGTAAAAAAAACAAAGACACGCACATGCACGCACACGTCTTTATGCTTCTCTTAATCTGCAGAAAAAAATGTGCTAGACATTCAGAAAACACCTTTGGTACAGCACTACAAGAGCATAAACATACAGTGCTGATTGCATGAGCGTCTATTCAGCTCTACATGAGCTCTTATAAAGTTATGGCTAATAAATCTGCTTATCTCACTGTCTCATCCACACAAACACATCTGCTAATGCACCTCCTATATTCTCAACACAATTACACTAAATAACTCTCAGACAAGCTCGTGTGGAGGAGAGAAAAACTAAAATAAGGATGAACTGAATGATCCCATTATTAGAAGTGAAAAGGGTCTGAAGTTACTAAATCACTGATCTCAGAAACATCATTGATGTAACTCAAGAACTGTTCTTTAACCTACAGAAGATGCATAATGCTTTTGAGAGATTTGAGAACAAGATACTTACGTATTTACATACAAACCCAAAGTTTACCTTACTATCAATGATTTTCTTAGTTCATGGAAAATATTCACAGAATTTATATTTATGCATTTAGCAAATGTTTTTATTCAAAGCTTTTCAATGCAGGGACAGATTAACGCACCGGCCTATTGGGCACAATGCCACTGGACCAGCATGAAGCACGGAAAATTTACTGTGTGTAATTTTTGTTATAATTATCCTTTTATTGTGTCTTTTTTTCAATAAAATGACCCTGAATAATGTGAAATAAACTGATTTTAAACAAATTAACAAATGAATACATAAATACTTGGGCTGTCAAAAGATTAATCACGATTAAATAAAGACAAAATAAAGGTTTGTTTTTGGATAATATATTTCTGTGTGTATTGTGTGTAATTATTTTGTATAACACAAACACATGCACATATGTATTTATTTAGATTTTTATATATTTTATATTATATATACATTTAAAAAAAATTAATAACTTAATTTTTACATGTAGTTGTTTATTTATATATACATAATAATTACACAATAAACACACAAATATATTATTGCGATTAATCACGATTAATCTTTTAAAAGCCCTAATAAATACATTTTTACCAAATAAATAATCCTAATGCAATCGTGCACTGTTGAGAGCAAGTAAACAAAAAACTTAAAAAAATGTGTCAAAGACATTTTAGTGCGTACAAACCAAATGCAAATGAAACAATTTATGCAAGTAGATTACATACAAAGTCAATGCAAAGACGCAAATAGATGCACACTCACGTGGGATGATGTGAATGATGCAAATTGAGCGGTGCGATTGTCACAAAAACATGCACTATTTGCCTCAAACGCGTCTTTGCACAAGTTCAAATAATAATTTTGAGTGAAAAATTTGCATGACATGACGTTAAATTCCACGAGTAATCTAGAGCGAGGAACCCGGTGCTTCACATTTGTTGTGTTTAGTCAATGCATTAGTCTTAAAATGGTCATTTGATCCAAACTTTGATGATTTTGATGACGTTGTGGAAAAGTTTTCGCAGAGTTCAACTATAAGGTTAAACCAACATTTTTTATTAAGCTAAATGCTTTGGTGATTGATACTTGTTTTGTAACGAATGGACTGCTAAACGCTCATCTCTTAAATGAAGAAATAATATAACAATATAATAAATATTTCCCTTTAATTTGATTTGGAAAGGTCAGCAGTTGTGTTTTTTTAGATGTTGAAAACCAACTCGATAAAAAGCAATTTTCAGTGTACAAGTAAATATTGTGTGCATAGTGCAATTGTAAATCCTGTATGATGGTACCTGTATAGATGCAACTCTGTTTTGTGGTCCCGAAGGGGGGCATTTAAGACCTCCAACCTGTCCCCGATTTAATCGAAACAGGTTTTTATCAGCGTGTGTTTATTTTCTGGAAATGTAAACCAATTGCCGTTGTGCTGATTTACAATGCTCTACCAATTAAGCTATAAGATCCCTATTAAAGAATTTGTTTTATGAATCTGCCTCCTCACAAGCAAACAGCGCTTATTTAAAGTCAACACAAAGATGCAGACGTAGCCCATTAAGCCTTTATAGTGCAATAAGCAAGTAAATATAAACGCACACCTTTCCTCAACAAGGTGCTTGACTTGAGGAATGGTTCATGTTTATACGGAGCGAGATGCGATTAATGCATTCGATTAAGGGGGTCTGTTTAAGCTCTACGCTTGATTTGCAAACACAACAAGTAAACTACAAAACGTAGGAATGTTCTTAAAAGCCATTTTTCTCCATAAGTGCTTTAATTCTGAAGACCCATCAATCCAGAGCTCTTCTAGATTCAGTGATTAAAAAAACAATTGTCTTCATCGTCCGCGGATGCGCTGTGAATAAACTCTCTGGAGACAACACTAGCAGCTCGCTCAGTGGTTTAGGCAGTGCTTAACCCTGACACGTCTTCCAGCTCCATTTCTCCACTAATTGCCAGCTCTTCCTGCCGGTAATTAACTAATCCCATCGTGCCGGATGATTATCTGGGGTTCGAGAGCTATGTGACATCATTTGGCTCCCTGAATCAGATGTTGTTGATTTCTTGCTGAGAGGCAGCAGTGAGCTACACATACACGTCCTTGTATGAAATATTCACACGCAGTAATGAGATTAAACATCATGTGTACTGTCATGTTAAATATATGATAGATCTTTGAAATAGAAATGTTTTGATAAATATCCAGAGAAGTATTAAAGTGATCGAGTGAAGGGGTTTGTGTACTGCACACTGATTAGGGCACTGCTCTTGTTAACCGTGTGTTAGATGGACAGAAAGTCTTTCTGATTACTTCTCACCTTGACTCTGACCTTTCTGTCTTTCTCTCGAGCTGTTAAATCCCCGTCTCGACCCGTTCCACGTGAAAGTGTGTCCGTCCATTACGCATTCCCCTCACTGGCCGCGTGCTATCTGCTGTCTGAATCTGAATCAGTCACCTCTGCTCCATCTAATTACTGTGGGATCAGACAAACTCATCCAACCCGCTCCGCTCGGACAAAGGATTTGTCTGTGGCTTAAAACAAAAGGCTGAGATATCAGACCGCCCTCCGCCGTGTGAGTCTCTATATACTGTGAATATACGAGGCTGTTCGGGTGTCACGTGATGCCATTGTGTCCCTGTATCAGATCGATATCTGGATGATTTGGTTTAGCCCTGCGGGTTTGTGCTGCGCTTGAAAATCTGGGCCAAGAGAACGATTAAAGGAATAAAATGCAGATCTGCACAGCAGCAAGCACAATAAAGCATCTAATGAAGTTAAAGGTCTTTGGAAAGGTGTTGAGTTATCTTAAAACTGTCATTTAAAGTACATATAATGCTGTCAAACAGGGCTGCATGTTGAAAAGTACTTATAGACGCTAAAGTAGCTAACTACATTGAAACTGTTCATGGAAGAAACTCAATAAATATTTATTTGCAGATACATTTCTGACATAAATACTGAGGAGCTCATTTAAGGTGACAGAAATAAACTTGAACATAAATGTACTGTAGAAAAACAACGCAACAATAAAATAAAATAAAAATAACTGAACTATAAAGATCTTAAATGTCTGTTTTTGTACAGGTATGTGTGTGCATCTTAAGGTATATGTCTTAAGTTTGTTTTTTTGTTTTGTTTTTTGACTAGCCCACCAGTCAACCAGGAAAACCAAATGATCAAGTACAAATGAGCATGAAGACTTTCCCTGTAAATGCACTTGCAGATATAGAAATGTGGCTGATGATTGAAAAACCACGGTATGAACATGCTAATTATTTAACATGTTATTATGTGCTGCTGTTAGGGCTGTGACGGTCATTATATAACCGTGAGACCGACGGTTATAGTTGAACACCGTCATTAGAACTCTATAACCGGCAAAACCGTGTTATTAAAATATTTAAAAAACATTTTTATCATAAAGAATTTTTAAATACTATTTAAAACAATTGTTAACAGTCTGTGTTACACGCCCCACCATGTTCTCACGCAGTGAAAAATACAGAGCGGAGCAGACACTGACAACGTGCTGACATACAGGACAGACCAGGTTTACTTTTGGTTACTTTTGAGATTAAAAATATTAAACAAAGTCTCACCTTTCAAATCATCTCTTCCTTCTAGTTAATTTATAGCATCAAATAAACATGAATGACCATAAGAAGGAATGTTGTTTTAACCGCGGAAAGGCGTCAGTACACTCCGCTTTTCAAGTTCAAATCATCCCATGCTAATCTACTAACTCTCCTGAAAGCAGATTCACTGCTTGTCTTGCTGTTAATTTTAAATAAACGTAGAGTAAGTAGCTAATCAGTGTCTTGTTTACTTTGCAAGTGTGAGCACGAACAGCGCGTACTGTATGTGGAGAGCGTTTGCCGCGCGTGGCCATTGTCGGCTGCGTTTGCAGCGCATAGTGTGCAGTTTAATAACAGTATAAAATCTCAAGTTCATATTACTTTACATGCATTTATGAGCAAAACCTCTTAAAGACGCTTTTTAATCCACATTCTGGTCCATGTAATGACAGATATAGACACAATTAAACCTGTTTCTCTGAAGATTATCAAAATAGATGAGAGAGGATTCATTTATGCTGAGCAGAGAGTGACAGCGCAGTCGTCTGTCAACAGTATGTTTTTAAATATTTCATTGCTTTCTGTTAAATTGCTTAAAGTCATTACTGTTTATTACACGGCTCTCTGGAATGCTTGATTCTGATTGGTCAGTTGAGACATTTGCAGGTTCGTTCTTTTCAAATAATAACCGCTCCAAAATAATAACGCATAGCCGGACTACTTGTACGAGTAAAATCGCTCCGCGCCAATAAAGATCAATAAAGATTACTGTCTGTTTGGCGCCATCTTGTGACAAACACTCGACAACCACGACAAGACACAGAGAGCTTACTGAGACTGAACTTGACAAAATAGAGCATGACAGCTACGAAGCCAAAACACAAAAAAATACAGAATGGGCATTAAAACTTCTCAAAGACTGGCTAAAAGAGAAAAAATGGAGTATGAAGCAGAGGATCTTAATAAGGTATTACGATCATTTTATGCATCTGTGCAAAGTTTCGCGGAAGGATAAAAATGTTAATTTAAATAATATATGCCAAATATGCCAATAAAATGTTTCAAATTCATATTCATGTGCAGTTTTTTTTCTTATGTGGCAAGTAGCCGTGTAATAAGCGGGATAATGTAGAGGCAGCCGGTAGTTATTGGGAAATAAGCCCCTTCAGTGTGATACAAGACCCTCCGCTTCGCGTCGGGTCCTGATCACACTGTCGGGGCTTATTTCCCAATAACTACCGGCTGCCTCTACATTATCCCTTACTTAAAACACACTTGGCATCACATTCATGATTTTATGGTAAAATGACACTTTCGCGTCAATCCACAAGCATTTAAACGAGCAAAACGCCCCCCACAGACGGTTATGTTATGAACCGTCACATTTGACTCACGTCATAACCGTCATCACCAATTCTGAAACCGGCACACCCCTAGCTGCTGTGACACAGTAAGTCAAGTGGCAGGTCCAGCACTCCTGCACCTCTCGCTGCATTTTATTTCATCTCAATATGACACATCGGTACAGAAACATGATCCAACACCTGAAATCACAGCATGAGAGTCTCAGTCTCACTGCACTTCTACTCACAGACCTCTGCTCACAGGCCTCCGCTTGCACACCTCCACTCATAGACCTCTGCTCACAAGCCTCCACTCGCAGGCCTCTGTTACAAGCCTCTACTCATAGACCTTTAATCACAAGCCTCCACTCATGGACCTCCACTCACAAGCCTCTGCTCACAGGCCTCTACTCACAGACCTCCACTCATAGGCCTCCACTTGCAGACCTGCACTTACAGACCTCCACTCACAGGCCTCCACTCACAGGCCTCCGCTCACAGGCCTCGACTCACAGGCCTCCACTCATAGATCTCCACTTACAAGCGTTTGCTCACAGGCCTCTACTTACAGACCTCCACTGACAGGCCACCGCTTGCAGACCTCCACTTCCACACCTCCACTTACTGGCCTCTGCTCACAGGCCTCCACTCACAGACCTCCGCTCACAGGCCTCCACTCATAGATCTCTACTTAAGGCCGGGGTATACTTTTTTTCCGCGTCCGCTTCCGGCTCGCGCGCGAACACGTCCGCGCAGCTTTTCGAGTATACTCCCCGCGGCTACACGCGGATGGCCGCGTTCGACACTATACGCAATACAAATGATTTCTTATTCAAATTATTAGTCTAACAGGCTGTCAGGGCAGCACTGATTTGGCGACATTTACAGTACATTAAAACATTAGGATAGATGAAGAAAAGTAACTGATCCACCATTGCAAACACAGTTTAGAACAAACAACAAGACAACAAAGAACAGGAATCAAACATTATGGTAACAAACATGCTCCAGAGCTTTCTGTTCTTGGAAGAAGTGAAAGTTAAAGAAGAAAAACGATAGTGTGTGTGCAAATGCTGTCTATTTCCTTTGTATAATTGTTTATAGTGGAGTGCCCTGTCTAAATATATTCACGCGCATGCGCTGTTGTACGCGGACTGTACGCACACTGTCCGCGCGGTTTCAAATTTTGGGCTGCACGCGGACGCTCCGCGCGGCCGGCGGCGGACCCTCTTGATGACGAAAATAACGTCATGCGGACGGCGCGCATACGCGGACGTCCCTAGTATACTTTCGGCTTTACAAGCGTTTGCTCACAGGCCTCTACTCACAGACATCCAATCACAGGCCTCTGCTTGCAGACCTCCACTAACAGAGCTCCACTCACAGGCCTCTTCTGACAGGCATCTTCTCGCAGGCCTCTGATCATTGTCCTGTGCTGACAGGCCTCCGGTCAAAGAGAAAATAAGGACATGGGTAGTGTGAGATCTCTCTGTAAAAACACCTATTTAGATGACTAATTATCTCCCATAAGATTCATTCTGAACTTTAGATTTCAAAGTGACAGGACAGAAGCGTTAACGCTTGACGGAAGGCTTATCTGGAGCGTGGCCAACAGCCAATCACAGTGGCTGGCTTTGCCTAGGTTATTTGCATAAGGCAGTCTGATTGGCTGACGCATGCGTTGCCGCTTGCACAGTTGAGAAATGTTCAACTTCTGTTGCGAGTAACGGCAGTGAAACAGCGCCGACGGATCCACAATTCAGTTCAGCAACGCTTGACGTCACCCATTGAACACATTAAAGTGTGAACACTTACGCCCTGTGTGAATGTACCGTAAAGGGTTAATTATACTTCTGCGTAGGGCCTACACCGTAACCTCAATGCTACACGCCAGTTTTCATTGAGATTAATTTTTTAAGTATCAATATCATTAAATGTTTAAATAGTATGAGAAGCTGCACCATAAAAACAACGCATAAACATTTTAACATCTTCATGAAGAGGAAATGAATACAGTCTGAAAATATGATCACATGGCTTTTACACTTAACACTTTTATGCAAAGCGACTTACAAATGAGAGAGCGACTTGTGAATGCTCATTCACACCAAAACAAATCATTAAGATGGCCTGTTTAACCTGTGAATAAATCAACATTCAGACCATTCAGAGTGTCGTGTTATAACCTAACCACCAGCAGTGGTTTAATGGGTTTAATAGCAATGTTGCCGCACAAGCCAAACAATAGTTCATTCTGGACAGGTAATCTCTGCAAAGGTTTTTCTCATAGCTAATAAGAGAAGAATCTGCTCCCGTGTGTCAATACCACAACTGTTATAACCTCTGATAGATTAACTTCATATAACCTGCTATTAAACTCTCTTTTAAATCCAGGCTCAATATCTCTGAGAGTCTTTCTCTTAGCCTTTTCTATTCCATACACAAAGCCTGATCGATACACAGATTGCCACTCTCATAAATATTATAATTTTGAATAAAAATGGACATTTCTAGCTTTGATTACATTAGACGCTTGCAGACTTTAAAGTCTATTAATAGTCAGATTTGCATTTATATTGGATTTTTCGGAGAACAATGAGAACCGAAGCATCGCCGGATGCCCTCCAAACGACCTTGAATGCAACAGGTGAAGAGCATACAGTGCTGTTCATATGAAGCTTTATTTAACCACAAAATTAAAACATAAAATATGCATTTAAATGTTGCATGAAGAAATGACCTGTATTTATACTGCAGGTATTGATGGCATTATGTCAAATTTCTCCCCTGAATGCAGTCTGATTGTTTGGTGACAGATGCATACTTTAAACTTTACACTTGCTGCGTTGTGAATTGCACGACACACTTTAATTGTGATTCGAGTTTTCCTTTTGTATTTTATTAACTGAAGGACAGTGGAAATAATTTTGTGTGGTAATGAAAATCATGTCAGAGAGCTCAGAAGAGCTTAAGTTTAATGCCGTGACACGTTCCATAAACAGTTTTTATGTGAAGAGTAAATCCAGCACATGTAAAGTTGAAAGTAATTCCTGGAAGTACAGAGGATTAAAAGTGACAGAATTTGATTTGGTCGATTGAAATCCTGATCTCACAGCAGAACTTTCATTTAAAGCGTTTTATTTCCACAGTTCAACAACATCTCATGGGAAATCAACAGTAGCAGGTTGAATATTTTGCCTTTCCTTCCACAGCTGAAAGTTCCTCATAAATCTGTCCCGCTGTATCTCTGACATCACATCCATTCGGATTTCTAGGCAAGGCAAACTTTGACAATGCAATCAGATTGTTATCTAGTTGTGAGTTAGATTTACATAGAGAAGATGAATATTAGTTCACTAGGATGTTTGCTCATGGTGTGCATGTGAAAGGTCTGGCTTCGGTAATTCAGTATCTCAGTACACCTGCAATGCACCTAAACTTCAGAGCTCAATCTCTGCTCGACCTCAAGCATGTAAACAATTTCTCTTCTCGTGGGGCGACTTTAGCACAAGCGAGCAGTCAACATTGCTGTGTCAAAACAGATTACTTTAGATTAAAGTCATTTAATTATTCTCTGGTAAGGCGCCTTTGGGCCAGTAATTGTAAATACGCGGTTCTTTATCTTCCTCAAAGTGATTGTGACCTTTCTGGCTAAGCTGAACGGCCGCATGTGAAATCTCAGCCCTTGGCCTGTAGATCTGGGTGGGGCGTTTGGGTCATTAGAGACATTTCCTTGTTCCTGATCGAGTGGCTATTGTCCTGCATTAAGCTGTTGGTTAATCTCGCCTGTGGAGAAGCAAAAGGAGTCTGTGCGCAATACCAGAAACACATCTGTCATAACCCACAGAGAGATTTGCACATGAAAATTGAATAATTTTCATTGTCATGTGGGTCAAAACCTTCATAAGTTATTGAAAGTGGCGGTCAGTGACTTATTTTTTCGAGTGCGCTCGATGCGAAGTTCATCACAGCAAGTATGTAGCCCATCAAGTATGTGGTTCCTTTTTTCAAAATATGTGTTCTGGGCGTCGAGAGATCCTGTGTGCATCACGTGTCTTGTCAAAATAAGTGCCTGCTGCATCATAAAGGGTTTATGAAAAAAAGACGCTCACGTTTGCCAGATACTCGCATAATCTCATGTGTAATCAGAGTTTACTGTTAAGGGAGTGTCTTGTGTGTATTTTGTGAACGTGAGCGTTTTTATCATAAACTGTGTGCAGCAGGCACTTATTTTGACAAAATACGTGATGCATATGGTTCACATTACGCAACAAACACATATTTTGAAAACACAAGCAACACACATGACACTCTGAACACTTATTTTGAATCTGCGTCCCTCGGATGAGCGGTCACGAGCCGCCACTGGATATTTCTTCAAGAAATGTAAGACATGATAGCCTTGATTTTGTTGCATCTCTTATGTGCATACAATAAAAGTGAATGGGGACTCAGGCCGTGATAGGGTTTTAAAATAAAATGAGAAAATGACAGAATTTACATTTTAGGGTAAAAAATCCATTTAAGAAATCTACAGAAGGACTTGAAGCTACACTGGGTAAGACTCATTTGTTAAAAATTACCAAATATATTTTATAACTGAGCCAGCACTGATAAGAGATCTGATTATAAAACGGGCAGTTCTGGTTCATTATTCTGATTGGTTGAAACGCGTTCTAAGCCGTGATAAAATACCCCGGTAACCCCACGGTTCAGGCGCATTACATAAGTATCACTGCGCCACTGTTGCAACATACTGATTTATGAAAATCAACACGCCAGTCTTTAATCATATTTTCATTGTGTCTTTGCTGCGTCTGTGTTTCTTTGTTTGTTTGGCGGAAGAGTAATATTTGTACTATTATAATTACAACTTATTTGTATATGAAATCCTGCTATGCATATGAATTAACCGTTCTATAAAAGCAATAAGCCCCGCGAAGCAGTGGTGTTACAGTGCATTTTATAACAGCTAAGGGGGTAACAACGTTCCTTAAACTGTTATAAAATGCACTGGTAACCCATTGCTTCTTGGGGATTATTGCTTTACTATATAAAATATATTATATGGAAAGTATGTTTGGCTACTATCGCACATGTTTGGTACAGTAGAAGCTTGAAAACTTAAAAAGACAAAACCCTCTGAGGAATCACCCAATGTCAAAATAAAGAAACATTAAACTGAGAAGAGTCTGCATGCTCAGACAGAAAAATCACATATATTGCTCACATGTGACATTTCTGCTGGCATTTCCTTTCATTTCAACCTGTTACTGATGCTGTCATCTCCATGGTAACCATACACTTACATTACAACTCATTAGCAGCAAGTTACTTTCTCAAGATGTCACAGGACAGAGGAAATCTGCGTGGGCAAAAAAAAATGTTCCCAATGTAAATAATAAAAATGGTTCATGCTTCTTTCATATTTAGTTTGGGTTATTAGGTGTAAAAATGTAACGCTATGTTTAGGTTAGTTTGGTAAATAAAAAACTTGATCATGAAAATAACACGACAAAAGCTTTAACATGATGAGCGTATAACAAGAAGAAAAAGGTTAATTTGAATAAAATCAACCCCAGGGATGCCACAAGTGCTTGTAGTTGACGAAAAACTTTCAGGAAAGCTTTTAGTCATTCAATACAATAATGGAGCACTATCACATTAAAACCTTTTTAGGATCCATTTATCCTTCAGCTGTGAGTCTCTTCATGTTTCTCTAACAGAACTGAACTACTAGAATCAAACTGAGAGGGATTGAAGAGTCATATAGAAAGAATCAGTTCAGTCAATCTGAATCATTTGATGTGTATTTATAATGAGTGTTCATGAATATAATATGAATACATGTAGACATCACAGTATGGATATGTGAAACATTAGCATGCATTTACACATGTTGTGTTGCATTTAGCTTCTATTGGTTTTGTTATTGTTATGAACAACTTGTTATAGTTAATCACATTTGATCATACATCTAATGTACTGATGATGAAAATGAGTTTGTATTTTATTTTGTATTCTGTTTTTACATTTCAACTTCAATGTGTAGTTCATGCGTAGTTGGACGCTTGAACATTTTCAGTTAACCCGTGTTATTCATGCATGAAATTAAGACACAAATATGCTCAAGCTTATAGCTTCAGCTATCTTGTAGTCTCAATATGTATATATATATATAGCTCAAATTACGTAAAGAGCGTTTTTTACATTTTACTAGATTTTTTTTTTTTACATCTTACTAGATTGTCTGACCTCCTTACACACTTTCTTCTGTGGAAGATTCTTTTTATTCCTGTTTCTATAAAAGTATGAAGATGTGTCGTACAGTTCCAGTGTCCACATACTGCGACAATGATTTTATCCTCCATTGTTGTTTTCTTTTTTCTGCCTCAGCTTGCTACGTCATAATCTCATCACTACTTGAGCAAGCTCCTGATTGGTTAATGCGGTGTGAATCTCCGCCAAAGTTCACTTTTTTCAACTTACACAAAACATTTTTAATTTACGCCGCTTCGTTCTTGTGAATTGTGCCACAAAATGTCTATCGTGTTTTTTTGCAGACTTAACATGTAAATCACTCGCCCTTAACGCTTCATTCAAATCTGGTGTGATCGCACCATAATCTTGATTAAAAAAAAAAACATTTCAGCATGCGTTCACTACTGCTAAAAAAAATTATTTGGTAACATCTATTGACTAAAACTGAGACTAAAATAAAAGCAGACGATCAAATGAGTACAGAAGAAACCGAAGTATTCAGAGACACACAACATCCCATCATTCACTTCAGCAGTCAATGGACAAAAATGAAGTTTTTTTTTAGATGACTGACAGCTGATGGATGTGCTCTCCCGGCTCGTGTGACAGCGCTGCAGATGTCAGGCAGATGTGATTGCAGATTTTGTGATTAAATTTTTAATGAGAAGTGCACTGAATTCCACTCTGTATTGATGCAGGATTTAATTGTCTTGTCACAAGCAAGGTGATATCTTGCATTGATGGCTAAATTCGATGCTTCCGTCTGTTTGAGATGTGATTCTCTGTGCAGTCACTGTGTCGCCTGGCCTCTGCCAGGTGTTTACTGCATCGTATGAATGAAGCGTGAGCTTAAAGCATCCACATACACTCCCACTAAACCTAACATTTCATTAGAAATGAAGCACATAATTTGTCTTTGATTTTCAATGAAGGAAAACTTGCATGTTACTCTTAAAGACTTTCAATGAATTACAGATGTAAATTAACACCGTACTTTCAGTTCAACATAATCCACAATCACAATTGAGTTGCAATAAAGATCTACTCTGACTGAATTTATAGGTGCACTGTAAACAATTCTGGTTGCACGTAATTGTTAAGTTAAATTAACTTGAATTTACAATTAATTTCAACTTTTTTGAATAGAGAGGAGTTGCTATGAATCAGGGGTCTCCTTGTTACACATTTTTATATAAGCTTGGCTTGGTTTACGTATGTTAACATTTTAAACAATACTAAAACATATCAACAAGTAAAATAAAATAAAATAAAATAAACAAGTAAAATAAAATAGTTTTGAGAAGACTATATCAAAAACTAGCCCTCCAGATTGTTTTATCCATTGTGGTAGCACTTGCTCACAAAAAGGTTGGAGACCCCTGCTATAAATAATTAAAATAAAGTAGAAATAACTAAAGCTACCTTAACTTTATTTCGATCATTTAAAGCAACACCTCACTAATCAGAAAGTTAAAATAAATAAAAAATTTAAGTGCAACAAGAAAACACGAAGAAATAATACTACAGGAAGCACATGATGTTATATTACTGCAGTAAAGAAGGATTAATACTAGATATTATACGTTGGATGTCAGAATCATGCATCAACAATCGCATGTTCTTATTATTTTAAATGATTATGTGTCAACAACAACACTTCAGAAATGTCTCTTTACTGAAATATATATATATGATCCAATGTGATTTATGCAGAAATGTTTCAAAAGTTCCTCATGTGTTTTCACACACATGCAATTCATTTCTGTATGGCTGTGATTCATGTGAATATTAATACATTATTACTTTAGGTTTGTTGTGTGTTTAGAGAATCTGAAAATAGACAACATAAGAGTAAATAAGGTACACAGGCAGACACATTCAGCGTTTACCAAACAGTCCGTCAAACTTGCTGTCATAAAATATCAACTTAAGGATGTGACATCTCAGCATCCTCAGCCTTCAGGGTCCACAGACAGAGACTAAACTACATCACACAACACACTTTATGGAGACAGAGTGAGAATAAAAACATGAACAGGACAGACCGATATGAAAGAAAACAAAAAGAGTGACAAAAGTGAAGTAAGTGTTGCATTAAAAACACATAACCTAGCTGAAGCCTGAACTCACAGAAATGCACAGAAAAAGACGAACGTGTGCTTGTATGAAAGGTTTGTGTGTCTGTCAAATATCTGCAGCTTTACTATGCAAAGAGACTGAAAGATGTGGGACTAATATAGTGAATTATGTTCTGACAGATCACAGATTTCCTCTAGGACACACTTCTTCCAGACACTTTAAAGCCGTCGCTTGACAACAGTGTCAGGAATGAGAAATCACACGGCGGCATATTTTCTGACAATCACAGTAAATGTGACGATGAGAGCGGCTCTGGAGAACACAGACGGCTGGCTGATCTGTTAAAAGTAGACGACGCTCGAGTCGAAAAGCAGCTGACGCGGACGGGAACGCTGCGCTGGCACTCGACGCCACCGAGCAAAAAGCATACGTCAGATTTTCTTCACAACCTCAGCAAGTCTTCAACTATACAGATGGTTTTCTCAGCAGGACATTTTCTCATCTAGATTTTTTTTACGTCCTAACAAACAAGGACAGAATGCTTTGCTTTGCCTCTGAATTTCTCTCATACGTTCGACTCATTTCACAATCGGCTTTAACAGACGTCAGTCAGGGTACGGTGAGAACTATCAAAAACTGTATGGAGGCCCAATGGTTCAAAGCACATCTACAGTAAACCACAGCATAGTTTCAAAGCCTAGACAGCTGTCTTGCATCTCCAGTCAGCAGATACTTTATAAGTCAAGGTCTGAACTCAAATGGATTTGATTCCCAATACTGCAGGTAGGCAGCAACTCAGCACATCACTCATGTGAACTGTTTGAAGTATTGAATGAATATAAATGTACTTCCAGCCCGGTTAATCCACCTACATTTTTGCTTTTAACTTATGCAGTGCGGTCTGGGATTGCCTTATATAACCATTGCTGACTTTCCATTTGGACCAAATGTAGATATCTTAGCATGGCCGTTTCTGCAGTGTGCATCCGATGCCTTAAAAGACTGTTTAAGGTTTAAAGTTAAAGCTCACTGGGTATGGAGAGAGAGAGAGAGAGAGAGAGAGAGAGAGAGAGAGAGAGAGAGAGAGAGAGAGAGAGAGAGAGTGTGTGTGTGTATGTGTGTCTCAATACTTAACTACAATGAAATGATGATGAATCTCAGATCAGCAGGTCAGAGAAACAAAGCTGTCAGTGTGTTTGGGTTATTCACCTCAAACTGCTGTAATTATGCTCATAAAAGTGTCTGGAAATGAAGATGTGTTGATTGTTTTTTTCATTATTCATGTTTTAATAAACATCCCATCCTGTAATACGAATGAACCACAGACACAACTAATATACAGCACTGTGCAAAAGTCTTATGGGGCGTAAACACCAAATGTGAATTAAACAATTTGCGCGAGTAGATTTCATACAAAGTCATACAATGCAAAGACACAGATAGACATAACTCACTATGATTGCCGTGCTGTTCGCCTCAAACCAACTTTGTGCATGTTGAAAATATTAAACTTGAGCGAAAAATTATCTTGACACAAAGTTATATACCGAAAGAATCTAGAACAATGAATGCGATGCAATGTGTTTGGTGTGTATGCAGCATCATGGGCGTACACACCAAATGTGAATTCAATGATTTGCAAGAGTAGATTACATATTAAAGGAGCGGTGAATCAAATACTCAATTTTAACTTGATACTTTGTTATATGAGAGGTCATCATACTTAAATGAACATCCTGCAAGTTTCAGAACTGAAAACGTCCGTGCTACTGAAATATAACAGTTTTTGGCACCAAGACAGTTTTACAACCAAGTGTGGAATTCGGAGAAATATGACGTCAAAGTAGAATTGAAGCACCTCCCCATAGCCAAATACAACAACCACTTTTGTAGCCCCGCCCACAGCTTCGCGTGACACACGTGTGTCTCAACAATCAGTCTTTAAAGATTGCCAAATGTAACCAAAGTGACTTTTAAATACCTTTTTTTCTGATAGACTTTTATTTTGACGCGGTGATCTGTTATGATAGAGTAACCATGGTAACGAAGTCTTGGGTTGTGGAAGAACCGCGTGGGAACAACACAGAAGCTGAATACTTTAATTCGAAGGCTCAGAAAATAACATTAGGAATGCGTGGATAAAGGTTGTTTTTTGAAGAGTTCCAGCTCGCGTGGGAAATGTTTGATTACTTTGTGTACTGTGCGGATTCACTTGTAAAGAAGCAAGTTGGTGCTGAATTTGCAGAGAGACTGTGATTAAAAGCACCACTGATATTGGATCTGACAAAAATGACACAGCAAGTAAGACATTTTACTTTATTTAAGTTACTGGGTTTCACTATTGCTTTGTTAGAAGAGATTGCTTGATATGTCCTGTTGTAACATCCGTGTCTAAACACGTATGTTTGACTGTTTTAATTTACTAAAAACAATAAACGATTAATAAAGGTACCACACTTAACAATACGATTGTAATTTAATGGTAGAAATATGCCAAGTTAGTGATAAGGAAGGACTTATCTGCCACAATTTAGATTCTGATGCCCGCTAACTGTGTTGTATACGATAATTTAGGCAAGTTGCGTTTGAACGGTCAAACACTCAACAAAGCTCTTTTATCATATAACTGTGGTATTTAACATTACGTGTATCTAAGAGCAACCTCACAAGCACAATAGAAATATACGTTATTGATAAGAGCTTATCAGCCGCAGTTTATAATCTGATGCGCGCTGACTGTGTTGTTTACGGTACTTTAGTCACGTCGAGTTTAAAGTTTTGTTTCTACTTTACTATACGTATTGTCATTTATTTGTATCATCTTTAGCACCCAGAATCTTTTGTGGCTCAAACATATATGTGACCAGTCACGGAAAGTAGGGACACAAGTCGGATCTGGGCATTTTGAGTTATTCACAGATTCTGAAAGTGCAGTTTCTAAGCTTTCCAACGATGTGTAACACATGGAAATCTGATAAGATTTGGAGAAGTTGTGGCCATTTGAATATAGGAACTCAGAAATACTCAAACCGAGAAAATCGAGACGAAAGGGACTCTTCTTTTCAGCTGGGGGAGACAATAGGGCTCATTTACATCTCATTTAGCTAAGCCATGCCCCCTGTAAAACCCTTTTTGAGATGTTCTAGCATCATATGTAGTATTTTATGACAAAATGACAACCCGCAAAAATAAACATGACTCTTTTACCTTTGTGGGGATCACAAGTCGAATCCAGTCTGTTTCAGATTATCCAATGACCATATTTGTCCACAAATGCGTATAATCCGTGAAATATAGATTGTTTACATCAGATTTCGCATGAATGTCTGGTAATACAATATAATATATAATCTGAAGACTATTTAAATCATAACATGTAAGGGTATATGAGCTTACACTCCGTTAAACACATGAACCCGCCTTCAAAGTTTGTATTTAAAATAGGGAAGTAGAATAATAGATCATCCAAACAGCGCCGTCGAAAACGTGACATCCTTTAGAGAGGTTACCAATGGCTCGCTCGTTCCTCCATCAGCCAATGACTTCATGGAAAATATTGATAGACAAAACATGTAGCCAATTATATGAAGAATACAACTATATCTGTGTAACTTCTGTGTGTTTGGACTCATGCTGCGCTGCAAGAACTGACATACAGATGACGTCAAAGTACCGCGAGAGCGAGTCGAAATTAAACTACTCCGTAAGATTTCTTGAAGAGCTCTCGCGGTACTTTGACGTCATCCGACTGCGGCGCCGCATAAAGTCAGTGACGCGGCTGACGTACGATGCGGCTGACTGTTATTTGTTCCGCCCCAGCTTCTTTTATTTTTCTTTTGTTTTGTGCGCCCGAGCTTTACAGACGAACGCTATAAGTTTGAAAAAAAAAAAAACTTAGCAAACATGTCTGAGGAACAGGGCAGCGCGTCACTACAGTCACGTGACTTCACGCTCGAGCCGGAAGAGAAGACAATGCTGAATAAAGTCGTAATTCTGCTATTTTTGGACCAAACTGTATTTTCGATGCATCAACACAATCTTACTGACCCACTGATGTCACATGGACTACTTTGATGATGTTTTTATTAACTTTCTGGACATGGAAACCATACATAGATTTTCAATGAAGGGGAAAGCTCTCGGACTAAATCTAACGATAAAACATCTTAAACTGTGTTCCGAAGATGAACGGAGGTCTTCCGAGTTTAGAACGACATAAGGGTGAGTAATTACATTATTTTCATTTTTGGGCGAACTATCCTTATTTAGTAGTCACGCTGTTCCCTTTGTGGGCGGAGGCGAAAACACAAGCTTATACAGTATGTAAATATACACACAGACAATGACGCCCCCCGCTGCACGCTAGAATCTCCGGAAAAACAAGCCTATTTTAACCGCAAAATGTACGCTTTTAAATATACAAAAACTGCTATCTCAAACATGGAGAGGCTTCTTCGTGATCTCAACTAACAGATTCTGCAATAAAACGAAAATCACAAATTTCGAAAAAAAAACTTTGTTTCTCATTTTCTCGAAACTTGTGCTGCCGACTTGAGTCCCTGGTTTCCGTGACGGGTCACATATGTGTCCGGCTGCTATTTTCACACATGAATGTTTTTATAACATTTCCCCACATGTAATGACGGGGAATGAAGCCGTCCAATCATAGCAGTGGGTGTTTACATCCAGGTCTTCAATGCGGCCCGCCCCTTCAAACGAAGCTTTTCTCCAGAGAGCCACTAATCCATGTTACAAAATAGCCTATTACTTATTGCTTTTGATGTTTTTGAATGTAAAAACCACGCGGACATCATAAGTAGACCTCAGACAACAGTATAAAACAATAAAATCGACAAATTCACCGCCCCTTTAAGTCAATGCAAAGACACGAATAGACACAAACTCACGCGGGGCGATGTAAAATCCATGAATTGGGCTGCGCAACTGCCGAGAAAACACGCTATTTGCCTCAAAGGCATCTTCGTGCAAGTTGAAAATTATTTAACTAAAGCGAAAAATTCATATGATGCAAAGTTAAATCCCCACGAGAAATCTTGAGCGAGGAACAAGATGCTTCACATTTGGTGTTTACGCAACATTATGGGGCGTACACCACAAATGCGAATTCAATGAAAGTCAATGCAAAGACACAAATAGACAAAACTTTCTCAGGGCGATGCGAAAACTGTGAATTGGGCAGCGCAATTGCCGCAGACACACATGCTGTTCGGCTCAAACGCGTCTTTGTGCAAGTTGAAAATATTTAACTAATGGGAAAATTTCGGATGACGTAAAGTTAAATCCAATTAGAAATCTAGAGCAAGGAACGAGATGCTTTGCATTTGGTGCATTATGAGGCGTACACACCAAAATCAAATTTTATGATTTGTGCAAGTAAATTACATACAAAGTCAATGCAAAGACACATATAGATGCAAACTCGTGTGGGACGATGCGAAAAACGCAAATTGTGTGACGTGGTTGCTGCAAAATAAAAAAACACCCGCTATTTGTCAAGTGTCAAGTATTTAGGGTAAACTTCCCATCCACTTGATCAATAGCAGGCAGCTGTAGGATCTCTTAAACCAAAATAAAATTTAATTACTATTTCTAATCAAATGACTTCAGGACTTCAGTCTCCTCAAGATGTGTTTAATGCCAAGAGAGGTCAACACTAAATATTGACTGATGCCTGAAGAAGACATTTAGTTCTGAAAAATTGTTTTGTGCAACCAAAATATCTAACATGAACATTGTATTAAACTCTTTTAGAAAGGCTCCATCTCTGTCCCAATTGGAATATTTACAATAATAAACTAAGAATTTTTTAAATAAAGAAAAATTTATAATGAGGGAAAAAGTCACATAAAATCAAATGTATGATGGTGCTGTTTCTATCCAAATACAAAATATTTCCAAACCCACAATTTGCATCTGATAGCAGTCACAACGTCTTTAACATCTTTCGCTGTGTTTTTTGCTCCTACAACCACTTTGCTGCTGCATTGCATTCACTTGCTGAGACAAGCACCTAAAAATAAATGAAAATGCTTGCTTTGACGGAAATGCATAGATGGATGTTACATCAAGGAATGAGGACGTGGAGAGTGTCAAAATAAAGGTACCTCATGTTGATATTTTACGTGTGGCATTGATGCATCGTATCGTTAGAAATGTTATTGATGCATCCATCCATACCAATGTGTTGTTACACAACTAACAGGACATTATATTTACAAATCATTAAACCAAATAGTTTGTTCATGACATTTGAACATCTTGTCTTATTCTAAAAGTAAACGTATTTCATTAAGAATGAGCAAATAAAATATTTCAAGTCCATATTTAATGTTCCTTACACTGTAAAAAAAATCTGTAGAAATTACAATAAAATTGCAGCTGGGTTGCCGGTAATTTACTGTAGATTTAAATTTATGTTATTTACTGGCAAGAGTTTGTTCAAAGTTGAATAAATTTTAAATATTAACAAGTCTTTATCTTTACAGAATAAAACTATACAATAACAGCCTCATGCAAAGCATTCTGGGAAACAGAAATCATCATCAACCTTTTTCTGTTTTTTGCTTCAGATTTTGTTTCCCAGAACGTTTTGCTTGATGCTGTTTTTTTTTTTTTACTCTGTAAAGACAAAGACTTGTAAATGTTAAATGTTCATTCAACTTTGAACAAAATGTTGCCAGTAAATAATATAAATTTAAATCTACGGTAAATTACCAGCAACCCAGCCGCAATTTCTACGGATTTTATATATTAAATATATTAATATAATATTAAAGGTTGATTTGAAATCTGCCGTGTGAAATAGTGAATCAAACATAACACATTGAGAGCAGGACTGATGTATGGATGTGTCTGTGCACCTGGCAGGTAACTTCTCATGCCAAATGAAAGATAATATATCAGGAAAGAATAGATTTACTCTCTCAAACTATATCTGAGACTTCACATGTGTTACGTTTGAATAAACTCTCTGCAGATCTTTCTCTCTACATTCATACAGTCTGATAAAAAATATAATCATATTGTGACCCAGATTTCCTTTAGATTTGTAGGCATAAATGACTGCACACATTAACATGCTCCGGTCACCATGAGGTAAACTAATGCACACGAGAAGATATCATGATTTTAATGACAAGCCTGCAGTAATGATTCAATCTAATAACTTTATTAAACTCATCTTAACTTCAATGTCTGACCTGAAGCAATGCATCAATGATCTCATAGAGATCTCACCGTCTGCTTCAATGACCATGCTTTTATAATCCAAGCCAAATATAAAAGACTTTTCATCGCATTATCCTGAAAGTGTATTTTAGAGTCACCATACAGCACAGTGGCCGCTAAAGAGACCATCGTGATGGGGGGCTTATAAACCAACATACAATAACCTTATAGTGGTCTTCAACATCCATTGCTCACAAAAAGGTTGGCGAATCCTGGTTTATCTGAACTCATTAATTTTTCTTTTGTGTGGCGCTTCATGCGTCATTTAATCCACAGATGAGGAAAATATCAAAGAAAAGAAAAAATGTTCAAGTTTGTAAATCTAATGTGGTTTCAAGGAGTCTTGTTAAACAGAAAAGCTTTTAGGTTCATTCATACAGTGTTGTAACAACATTATACTGATGACAGACGCTCTCTTGCACACAAACTAATGAAGCTTTGATTTCTTCCCTTGGATGAGGCCGTATATCTTTGCTCTTTGTCATATGATCTATATAGTGAATTAAAAACAGAAATCTATCTATACACACAATAAATCTGATCCGACCGTCTGCCTGTACAGAGCAAACACAACTACATCTCTCAATTAGACAATAAAACAAGCACAGCTCTCTCATAAGCGTGGACCAGCTTCCTAAAAACAATATTTGCATATAGCTTACACTTTTTACTATTGGGTATTGGGTTGATCATGAGCACATTAAATGATAGGTAAGTTGAGTTCCCTCACCTGTAGATTTTATATCGGGTGGTAAATCCTTGCCGAAATCTCTCCATGAAGGAGAGGTAGCCCTTGGAGTGATGGAACGGGCCACGGTCCGAGATGAGCCAGTCGAACTGCCTGTTAACATGCTGCTCATTGGCCGACGGCTCCTGCCGGGACGACTGAACTGTTATATGTTTCCATATAAACAGGAGATAAGTGACTACAATGAGTCTGCAGTTCATGCTTCTCTGTCGGCCGTCCGCTGCTCATTCTCGCTCCATTCTGTGGAGACCTGCGGGACGACAGAGAAAACACAGTGAATCAAACGTACCAAATCTAACCTCGTGTCCCGTCACCGTGGCCTTATTTTCAGCAAAGATCTCCACGCTCACACGACCCGCTGCCCTTTTCATGCCGTCACTTTATTCGGGCTAATTGGTAGCGTGATAAGTTCAGACAGGGCCGTGCGTCGGCTTTATGACATGTTTTGATATGGAGATGGTTGGTTGGAGATGCACGTCAGCTCATTAACACACAGAACTGAACGCCTCACACGCAGATCTACAGCATTGCCTCACTTTAAGAACTCAAGTGTTGCTTATATCCTGAGACGACATGTGTTTTTGTTTGTACAAGACTGATTTACAATTGATTTGTGTGTGCAAAACAGCCACCGTCATGCTCGAGAGTTAAAGTGGTTGCCAGGTTGTTTTTATGCATTTGCTAGATTCATAGATGAAAATCATCATTGCAAGAAAAACACTTTACACATCTTCTTTCCTTTGCTATTAAAATGATGTATTTACATGTTTCAGTCAAGTTCTTCATGACTTTCTCTCCAGTTGAGTCGGTTAATAAAATTATTTGGTAAGTATGTTAAATAACTTTTCCCCCTAATAATAACAGGCTATTAAAACACCCCCCCAAGCCCATGAGTATTCTGGCACAGACGGACGGTGATGGCGACTTACATTACTACAGATTACTGGACATATTCATATTCAATGCAGATTTATTGAGATGTACAAAAAAACATCTTTAATTAGCATATATAAACTTACACAGCTAACCTGCTGAAGAAGTCATTTAGTTATATATACTTTACAAATAATAATTAATACACAAATGCTTGATTCTGATTGGCCAGTCGTATTATTCCGAGATAACAACCACCTAAAACTAATAACGCACGGTAACACAAATGCTGCAAATCATTTTGACAGATACAGTTTAATATTACACAAAAAATAAATATACATTTTTTAATAACATTTATGACATTATAATTATAAATGATTAAAGCAAATAGTGTGTTTGTGACATTTGAACGTCTTATTTTAAAACCGAAAGTGAATGTGTTTTCCTTATGGAAATTCTGCATTTGTTAGAAATTAGCAAATAAAATATTTCATTTCAATATTTAATGTTTCTTACCTTCCTTATGAGTTAAATAGCTGTGTAATAAGCAGGATAATGTACAGTCAGCCGGTTGTTATCACGGAATAAGACCCTTCAGTTTGATACAAGACCCTCCGCTGTGCATGATCACACTGTTGGGGTTTATTTATGTGATAACAACCTGCTGCATTATCCCTAACTTAACATACGATATTTGTTTATTTTAAATTGAGGGCCATTTTTACTAAACATCAAATTAGCTTACGAGCACAACTTTGATATTATTTGAAATTGAGTGATTTACTGACAAGGCGCAAGTTAAAGAACACAGGCACAAAAATCTAATTTACATAATGAGCAACACAGTTTAAAAAATGCTTTTATGGGCATTAAATATTGCAGCAAATACCAGTAAATTTAAAAGTTAAAAACTTAGCAAGTCACGTTGCGTGTGTCATTTTAATACTCTCATAGCTGCAAAAATGGCCTTTTTTACTTATTATTTTAGTCTTGTTTTCAGTACAAATATCTAAACTTTCATAAATTAAGATGCATTGTCTTGATAAGCAAAATAACTCAAGAAAACAAGTCTAGTTTTTAGACAAAAATATAAAATGTAAGTAAATTTGTTCATAAAACATCTGCCAATGGGGTAACAAATAAAATCTTGAACTTTGTTCTTAAACACTAAATTAAGGAACATTTTGATTACCCCATCTGCAATTTGTTTTGCTTGTTTTAAGCACAAATTCACTTTAATTATAATTTTAGAAGAAATTGTTGATATTTCTACTTAAAATATTAAGTAAGAAAGTCAATTTTTGCACTGATCAATCTAGCACCTGAAAGGGAAACTCTTACAAATGCAAAAAATGCTTGCCTTTTCAATACTAATTTTTCACTGCGCCACTTTAGTAGATCCTGACATGTTTTTATGGGAAAAGAATCGTTTGCACTGGTAAATCTGGCTCTAAGAGTCTCATGTCCGTAGCTTACTGTGTACGCAGTGTAAGTTGACTGTAGTTTAAATAATTACTACCAGACTTTTCTATGTAGTCTGTACTGAGGATGGCATCTCTTGAGCACATAAAGCAAAGGTTTCCCTCAAGTATTAGTAAAAGATTTGTGATGATTCACAATACATTAGACACACAAAAACAAACACGTACACACACACGCACACACACACACACACACACACACACACACACACACACACACACACACACACACACACACACACACACACAGATGATCACTTCATGATATAGCATTTGTGTTTCACTGTTGTATATGTAAATCTGACCTTATCTGCCTTTCATAAAACAAATGTTATGAATGATTTATAAAGCATGCGCACATCATGTTTGTATAATTTCATAATTAACATTCTGCAGAAATGAAATCCTGAGCATCCGCTCATAGTGAAGAAACTCTCACACTTCAGCTCAAGATTTCATTTATATTCATGTTGTTACTCTCGGTGTTTGTTGAGGTGAGATGTACATAAACAAACTAAACATCTTCACAAGAAATAAAATCTCACTGAAAAACAATATTACTTTAGTTAATATTAAGTATAACTACTGTTTTATTAAACAACCACCTAGCAACAGCCCAAGATACCCTAGCAACAATACGCAACGTCTCTGAGATAAATACTGCATGCACAGATATATTTTCTCTTCAATGCAACAACCGAACCATCAGTACAATCATTTTTTCCACTGTTGTATGGTTGTTTACTTGAAAGTCTCTCAGTCGGTACAATCGACGACTGAAGTCAATGCAGTTCATCAGTTCCAGAGACTTCAATAATGTCTCTCTACTGAGGTTTGAACAGGTCAAACATATTTAACTAACTTGTTATTTCTGAAAATATGGTTATAATTGTGTCTGAGCAGCGCATACAGAAGCACAGTGTGCACTTCTCTGCAGTAAGATCTGAGGTCAGAATATTAAAGTTGCTGGCCTTGGTGATATGTGAATGTGATGGATTATTTATAGTCTCTGTGATGCTCGGAGGCAGTTACAGGCATAAGACCTGATCAAGGTCCATCTGAAAGAAAACACAGAGACCAAAGTAAAATACCTGTACACCCTGAAATCCACTGAATGCTCTGAGAGAACGAAACTAATGTTTTATCAATAGAGATTATTACTGTGATTAATCTTTCTCTTTCTTGTGTATTAAGAGAAAATGCTTCCCTACCAATGACGGGTTTTTACGCCAATCCATATTCCCACTATTATCCACCAGGTGTCGCTCTTACCCAACTTATAAAACACTTAAGCATCCACTGATCCAAAAGCAGTAAATAATCCGTGTATGTTTTGATCATCGCTCTGAATCTGATCTCTTTCAAAAGTCCTTTTTAACTCTTTGCCTGCCATTGACAATTTATCTCGTCAATTAAGAGAAAACAACTGCATGAAAAACCGTGTTCCTGATCAGTTTTTATGGTTAAATGTAATACCACAATTATCCACTAAATTAACACTTACCCAATTTAAAAAAAACTAAAGCAAAAAAAATATTTACTTATTTTAAACTCTGTGTATGTTTTTGATCATCATTCTGAATCTGATCTCTAACAAAATCCCTTCACAAAAAATGCAATTATTTCAGCTTTTTGCTAAAAAAGTTTATAGGGGCAAAAATATATAGATAGGATGAAAAAAAATTCCTGTTTGGTTGTTTATTTATTGTTTGTTTGAAAGCAGAGGGTCTGTTCATTCATTTGATATATTTGTTTGTTTATATATTTTAACAAGAAAATTTTCCTTGAAAGCATTTTGTGAAACTCAACTTAAAAAAGGCTTGCAGAGAATAAGTAAAAAAATATCAGCTTAGCTTAACATTTGGTATTTTTTAAGAAACCTACACATATTTGAGAGGTGATGAACACATAAAGAGAGGATGAATCTTTTTTCTGTTTGTTTGTTTGAAAGCAGAGGGTCTGATATTTTAGTTGATATATTGCATGTTTATATATTTATAAAATAACATTTTCTGAAAGGCATTAAACATTTGTGAAAATCATAAAAAAATGCTGGCACTGGCTGGCAACTGTTTATTTTTTTTTAAACACTGGCAGGGAAAGAGTTAAACTTGTGTAGACATTTTTTTGTTTACTGTATGACCTATTATAATGCTAAAAGATCTTTATTTTGGATTACATTTATAATATGACAAAAATCATCCTCAAATGACAGATACACACACACACACACACACATCAAATGAAACACACGCACAACATCTTTAAACCCATGAGTGTCTCATATTTATCCTCCAGTGGAAGACAGAGAGTCTCTACAAACATATAAGAATTAATCTGTGCACATTTATACTTTACTCTGTTCACTACAATGACTTAAAGTGACTTTGTGAGCTGGGGGAATTGTATAGATGTCCAACAAAATAATGTAATTTACATTGTGATGTATGTTTATTACGCACTACGAGCACACAAAGAGCCACATTGTCTGCTGGGGCAGCCGTGTCATCATTTATTAATCTTCTCACTTAAAGAAGTAATGGAAGTAATGGAAGGATTCCCATCTCATCTGGAAAACTGTTACGGAAAACATTCTGGGTTAGTGGAGACCTCGGAATGCTGGGATTTATTTGTTTTTAAATGAACAAAATCACCTTGACCACCAGCCTGGTTGGACATTTTCACATTTATAATACAGATTGTTCTTGGGCTTATTGTGCACAATTTATTACTGGATGTTAGAAACGCATTCATCTTTATCAACTTTCATTTTTAATAACTTGCCTCTGTAACAACTTTCTGTATAATGACATGAAAACAACAGAATATAGTCAGGGTTTATATAGGATATACTGGAATGAATTAAGACTTGAATTATCAGTAGAAAAAGACAAGAAGTATATTATAAATTAAGCTAAGCTAAACTAAACAAAACTATGAAGAGTTTAATAACTTATGATTTATAAAATATATCAAATATCTTTATTATCATGTGACTCACACTTTAGTTGATGGTTCATTTGTGTAAACGTTTAATAATAATAAAATAAAAAAAACATTAAACAGAGTGTCCTTTCATGTAATGCATGTTTACTAGTTTAAATAAATAACGCTTAACGGAGTCAGTGCACCACGACCCCATGTACCCACTGATATTTCATATTAAACACACATCCTACTGCATCCCAGCATCATGACTCTCAGTTTCTCTTCATTGCCTAAAGGTCCTAAATATTGTCAATGTGAATGAATGTATTGAGATCAGGGAAACGCACTTATGACAAAACAGCTCAATGTTTTTCTCAGCCTCTAAGGCCTGGTCCACACATACACAGGGATTTTAATAAACAGTTTTATGTTAAGAAATAATCTCTGCGTCCACACCCGTTATGAAGCGCATGTCAAACCTACAGATGGCGATATATCGCTAACTGTAAACCCCTGTTGGCCAATCAGAAGCCATTGCAGAGTCTCGCTTAAGCACAAACAATAATGTCACAAACCAGTAATACTGTCATTTATACAGACATTTAAACAGTGTACACCACAATGCTGCAACCGGATCATCTAAAAAACTTCCCTATCAGGAGTTTTCCAAAAAATGAGTTTCAGTCACCTGGGTTTGCGTGAGGACGAAGGGTTAAACCGCATAGAAAAAGTTACGGTTTTGAAAATACCCGTGTTTGTGTGGACAGGGCCTAAAACAACTGAACATCTGAAATGCTGGGTGTTTTATATCAGTCTAAATGTTACATCTGCAACTTCTACGTGCACAAATATAGATTTTCCACTGATATATCGGCTGACATTTAAAAAATGACACTTTTAAATGTTTGGTGTTAAAGTACAATTACTAAATATATACATATTGCAGATATATTTACGCTGTTATTTGGGGTAGTTGACAGTGCTTTCAGGATTAAACACAAATGTAATCAATTCCCAGAATACCTGAGGTTTTGAAATAAAAACTTAATTAAAGAAAATAATAATATGAGCTGAAACCTGACGGCAACAGTGTTATACAGCATCACTCTTATCCAAAGGACACTTCAGATGAGCATGACTCTCTCATGTGTCTTTCTTTGATACATATATTAATTATTTTGTACAAATAAATAATTTGTGTACATTTATACATTTATGACCCCTTGTCAAATAGAATGTTTGCATGTAATATCGCCTCATAGTGTACTGTTTTATTAAAACTGTGTGTGTTGTTACAACAAAAAAACATAATTAAATATGTAATAAAAATAATGACCCGCTATGGGGGGGTCCACTGTGTACAGCAGTGCCAAGGCTACATACTGTAAGGGCCAGGGTGGCACTGCCCACTCAGATTGACGGCTGGTCCACCATGTCAAGCAAATCATGCATAAATTATAATAATCTCTTTATTAATAATGACTCAAATACGTTCATAAATACACAACTATTTCTATTGCAAGTTTATCATTTGCATGTGTTTCTAAAACTTGCAAATGTTGACATTCAAGCCATTTTAAACAATTTGAGCTCAAGAATATATTAAAGTGAGCTGTTTTCTGAGTGCACAGACGCACACACATACTTAAATAGACACACACTTAAGGGCACGCACAGAGACACAAGTTATAAAAAAGCACACAAACACAGAATCTCTCTGCGCTTGACAGGACACAAACACAAAATTATCTCAATATACCACAGTCTTGCCAAGTATCTCATAAAAACAGTCAGTTATGTCTTAAAGTGAACGCAAACAGATCAGAAAGAAATCAGAGGTGTGTCAGTATGGATCAGTGCTTATTTGGTATTAAAGTGGCAGTACCCCTTAAAAATGTCTGCTTATGTTTGTGTCATTATGTTTATCAAACAATCGAAGACAAAAGGAATATCACAACTGTAGCTTTAAAATGATGAATTATATTTAATTTATAGAATGAAGAAGACTCGAAAGATAAAAAGAAAAAGACCTTACTTACTATTTGTAACCTTTTTGCTGATCCGGAAATGATCTGATACATGGCTCAAAAAAGTAATGTAATCGGTTTAACCACTACTACTGTATACTGTCAAATTATTTCATTTAAGAGTAGGCATTGAG
This sequence comes from Paramisgurnus dabryanus, assembly GCF_030506205.2. Taxonomy (NCBI): domain Eukaryota; kingdom Metazoa; phylum Chordata; class Actinopteri; order Cypriniformes; family Cobitidae; genus Paramisgurnus; species Paramisgurnus dabryanus. The sequence continues at coordinate 38,049,502 of NC_133341.1, read as the reverse complement.
CTCAACTCTATTTTCTCAAACATATTTTCTCGTTTATCTTTGCAAAAAATAATGAAATTACATTTTCATTTTAAATTTCAGTTTTATAAAATGTTTCAAAAGCAAACCAACAGTACAAACTTGAATTGTTGAATTGTTTTTCTAAAGTGTGTTTGATTAGGTTTGGATCTAAACTTTGCAGCACAGTGACCCTCCATGACCAGGAATGACCCGCCCCCCGATAAAAAAGGAACTAGTTATTGGATCAAACTGCTAATAGATCAAACAAAATTGCTAAATAATGATCAATGTGTATAATGACACTCCCTTCTTAGCTATTGGTCAGACAAACCCTGCGCTAATATGTCTTGTTCTTCCAGAGTCTTGTGGACTAATCCTGTTTTTCGATGCTTTAAATGGATTCATTCAGGCCGTGAGCTTCCTGTCTTCACTGCTTTATTCAGGAATCTCATTCTTAATGCAAGTCTTGTGTGGACTCAATCAATCCCTGATTCTCTTCACAGAGGCAGAGCTCCACTTTCTTCCTGACACTTCACAGGCGTCAAAGCTTGTCCCCTATTTGTATTCCAGGTCCCTGGAGCGGCCGCATTGAACTGAAAGAGATTTTGCTTTGTGAGGACGTATCGAACAGTTTCCGCCTACAAACTCCACCGAGGGGAAGTTGGAGGTTCGGGTTTGTTTGAAAGTCCCCGTACACTCAAACGGGACCACATGCCGGCTATCTGTACAGTAGATGCTTTGCTGTATGTGTTTAGTTTTCAAATCCCAGTGCCAGTACCTCGACACTTCAGTCATTCATTTTGATGCCCTGTACATCAACCCCTCTTATAGATTTGATCTAAGAGAGCAAGTGACAAATATCAGAATGGGACACGGGTATGCTATCAGTTCATCAATAGTATGTGTTTTTTACTGGATGCATATATATATATTTATACAGTCAATCTCATTCTCATACAACAGGTGATCTCTCCCAGAAACTCATTCTCCTAAGGTCACGGTGACCCACCAGCAGAACTCTGTGTTCTTTTTTTATATGCCTTTATATCATATTTGTATTCACGTCGTGCTCCGCACTACAGGGGAGAGTTAATCGGGAGGGTAAAGACGGCGTAGTGCAATTTGTCCTGTAAAGATTAAGAGGCGTCACAATTACGAACACGCCGCAGGCTCCGCACCGACACTCGGCCAATTACGAGCCGCGCACAAACAGCCTAACTCGCTTTGCAGTGGATTTCATTTGCGACGCTTTACACAACAGCCTGCTGTTCTCAGCGCCTGACCTTCAGAAATCTGAGCTCAGCAAGTCCCTTCAGGATAATTAAATGGCCGTGCTTGCCACAACCCAATCAGCACAGCCCGAGATCAATGCACGATTTTCAAAACAAACTAATTCACTAATGGTCTGACTTATTGTTCCAATTTACCTGGCCGGTGAATTATGGTCTCCCGATTCTGAAGGAGAAGCGATGCGGAGGATCGATGAAGGAGAGAGCTAGAGACGGAGACTCTCCGAGCGGAAAGCCTCGTGCGTCGGGTCGTAGCCGTGTGCAAAGGCCCCTGTCGTAGAGCCAAGTAATTAACGCGGCTCGAGTGATGCCTCGGACCGACAGCTTGGCCGCTCGAGGTGTCCAAGAGTTCGTTTCAGATAAATTAGCCATGCCAGGCTTGTAGCGAATTAAATTAAACAATGAAGAATTTGTCCTTAATCACCCTTTTAATCGACTAGATTGTCTAATGCTCTCGGTTTATCCTGATTATTTTCACCAAACACGTTGGACTGATAAAATCACAGTGTTTACACACTTCAGTCAGCTCAGTTTGACTCATCTCTGCGTGTTTTAACAATATAACACATTGACTAATTTGACTACTTAATCTTTTCCACTTCACACCAGGTAAACTCTCCGGTTAATATTGTTTTGGTTTATAGATCCAGTCTCTCAATAATTCCTTTGTTTTCATTTAACCTTTGATGGAGAACACATGATTGACAGGAGGAGGATAGGAGCGTTCCTCTGTTCCTCACATATGATGTACAGCGTGGCATCTCTTCTGTCAGCGTGTTTAAACAGATATGCTAATTGTTGGGTTCCTGCGGTCATTTAAGAGCTCATACTGGGACGAGCTACTTTATATTCCTCCTACGCAACCTGCAGAGAGAAATCATGCAGTCCAGCCGCTGTTTACTGCACCAAACCGCACGTGATGTTCTTCACATACAGTAACTCATTCAAAACACTCCAACCATACACATACATCACAGACAAATATGAGTTTATATACACTATACACAAACTATAAAGCATTATACAGCATTATATGCATAGCTCAGTGGTAGTGCATTGCGTTAGCAGTTTAACAGGTCATGGGTTCCAACCCAGGAAACACAGATATTTGCACTGTAAATCGCTTTGGATTAAAGCATCCGGCAAATGCAAATGAGAAATGTAGCTTTGGTTACTGTATTTGACAATGACCAAAATAAATAAAATGTGTTTTACAGCAAATTAAAACCATCAGTTATTTCATCCATAATTTAACCAAGTTTATGTTAAAAGAAAAAACAGAAATGTCCGTACAATGTTACAGTCTTTATTTCTTCTTTTTACTCCTTTTAAGCTCAGTGGCGGCCGGTGACTTCTTTTTTCGAGGGCACTCGATGTGAAGTTTGTCACAACATGTATGTAGCCCATCATGTGTGTGGTTCCTCTTTTCAAAATATGTGTCCAGCGCGTCGAGTGATCCTGTGTGCATCACGTGTCTTATCAAAATAAGTGTCTGCTACAGACGCGTCTAAAGGGTTTATGATAAAAGAGAAACTCACGTTTGCCAGATACTCTCATAATCTCATGTGTAATCAGAGTTTAGTGTTAAGGGAGTGTCTTGCTTGTATTTTGTGAATGTGAGCGTCTCTTTTGACGCTTGTGCAGCAGGCACTTATTTTGACAAAACACATGATACACACAGGATCTCTCGACACGCAGAACACATATTTTGGAAAAGGGAACCACATCCAAACACTTATTTTGAATTAGCGCCCCTCAGATGAGCAGTCACGAGCCGCCACTTGTTGAGCCATAGACAGTTTCATCAGACGCACGTGCGTTGTCGCGGTTAAGTGTCTGTCCGGTTTCAGATTTTTTAATGGTCTGACTAGTTGCTAAACTGAACTCTTGGAAAAATACCTTGTTGAAAATAACAAATGTTTTGGTTTCCTAGGTAATCTATGTGTTGTTTATTTTGCTTACTTTTAATCTCCTTTAAAAGGACTTTGTTGTTATTTATCCTTAGCGGAGTTTAGCAGAAGTTACGTGATGACCACGAAAGCCGCTTGTTTATGTTGTTACTGCTGAAACCGTCTATATGCTTAAAAACTTTCTCAACATGCTCAACTAGCCTTTATATTACATAAAGTGAAAGGCTGACTGTAAATACTGTAAGTCTGTGATGTTTTTTTATGAGTTTGTTTAAATAAAAGCCCTTCATATTAAACTACAGCATGTAATTTATCCTGTCAAACATGAATACATTCTCGTAGGCTAGCATGTGTGCCAATAATCGTCTGAATGCATCAAATTTTCAGTTTAGCTTGAATTTGTTTTTAAAATAGTACTTATATTAATGTTTGAGTTAGGTGGAGGTCCAAAAGGGTCATAAAAAGTATATGGTGTAATCGTCACATGATGACGCATCAATCCTGCTTGACCGCCGACCATCGGCTTGCTGTGTACCTAACATAACATACTGTCAAAGACTTACAACTTTTGCGTTCAAGTTGCTGTGACAAATCTGCAATTTACTGTAATGAGCACAGCAGAAAGAAATTGAAAAAGATGAAAATATTTTTAGTTTATTTAATTCCTCATTTTTTGTAAAGCCTATTTTCTCAGTCAACAAATTTTTTTCCTCACCTAGTTTCCGTTATTTTTGTTACTTTCCATTAAAGTCACAATGAGATAAAAATGTTGGGGATATTGTGTTTTTTTTACAAATAACTTCTGGGAGCTTCATTATTCATTATTTAAAAAAAGCATGTGCCCTCATAATCTTTAATCAAAAACGCGAATCTCAAAACAATCTCTCTTTACTTTGGTCATGAGGAATAGCTCAAGGGCGGGCCACAGAAAATATTGCAGCGATTAGCAAATTGCAACATGATCCAATACATTCTCAATGGATGAATTCAAGTCCTGCCCTACTGTTTTTTCTAATTTCGGAAGCCGTTTTACTCGGATACACGTCACGACAGGGAAAATGAGACTGAGACATGAGCTGCTTCTGTTTCATTGTGACTTTAATGGTAATAAACATGATATGACCAAACAACAGCAGGGTTAGTTGATCTTCAGATTCTCTAACCGGTCACAAGAAGTGAAGCACAAGGGTTGAGTTTATCACTGTAAATATTGGGTTTAAATTGCCCCGCTTATCAGAGTTCAAGATGAACGAGTCGCCTACTGCTGCACCATAAAACTCAAAAGCAGCGCTGTCACTTTCACTGACGCTGGAATTTCACGAGCTGACATTTGTTCTGCAGCTACGACGCTCTGCGCTTCCAGAGACGCCTGTGACTTTACCATGCATCATAACGCTGACCTAAAAATACTACAGCACTACAGAAAATGTTTGGCCAGCACTTTTACTCCGAGTCTTTGCAGCATCAACCTTCCGCACGAAAGTTTTCGGTGTCATGAGCATTTGTTATTAGCGGGTGATGTCACTGACGGTGAACAGATGCGGACATCTCGTAGGACGAGACCTCTGGAGTTTCCAGCCCATCTGCGCCGCTACCGTATTATTATCAGCCCGAGTTTTTTCTCCATCGCAAACATCCTGCTCGCTTTTTAATCTGACCTGATTTTCAAATCACACACTGTTTATTTAACTCCTCAAGCTCAAATGTGTCGGCCACACCGAACACAGACCCTTAACACGCGCTCAGCCAGCCCGTTGTTCTTATTTAAACATGATTTGGTGAAATACGAAGGAAACGGTGGGCTTCATAAATCAAAGCACCTCCAGGAACTCCAGCAGATGGTAGATTAAGCATCTGCTCTGAGATGGCATGCGATAGATCTGCACCTTTGGGTGAAATATGCCACACTTACACGCTGACAGATTTCATGAATATACATGAATGAAGCCTGTGGCTTATGATTTAGTTAGCTTGTGCTACAATATAGTGGCATAAAACATATGCTTTCTAAGCTGAATTTATATAAGCATTGGGATGCATGAGGCCCAGTTGATTAGATTGATCTTATATTGATTATTTTCATCATAATTAAAGTCTTTTCAGTAATTCATGCTTGTTGATGTGCTGTCTTTAGAGAGCTGGATACGGTTCAGCGCAGTGATGACTCGGATGTAAAGGGCTCTCGTGGTAATAATAATCATCTCTTTTTCAAACGAGGACAAATGTGATTATCAAGACAGTTTGGCTTTGCTTCATAGCAGATGTAAACCACCAATAAAACTGCAAAGAGTCCTGACGGCTTTGACAAGGTCAATAACAGAGAGATAAAGTCGCTCTCCAGTAGACTGCAGATTTGCCAAATGAATGGAAGTATTTCATACACCAGCGGCCCACGCTAGAATCACTACCAGATGCTGATCGCTAACGTTGTAAATGTATGAGGCGAAGCGGGGCCGTATCGGATGACGTAACGTATACCGTTTGTGAGTTGTATGAGGCTAGAGTCCATTATTACAGGGAAAAATAACTCCAAGAGATGTCAATAAACTATCCAGACCTAATTACCTGGGTTAACAGTCAATAGAAAAGCCATTTCACTTCTATATCAAGACATATTTCCCAGTGAAACTGGATCTTTTCCATTTATTAAATACAGGGCAGAGGGAAATATTGTCTCTGTATGACGGGTACGGGTGTGGGACTGAAAATAAGGGTTTGGTGATTTTAGCCAAAAATAAAAGTTGTTTTAGAGGTGGGGTAAGTTGTCACATCACCACAAAAGATTAGAAAGTAACTGAAGAATTGTTAGATATGTAAGGAATAGATGACAACGAGCAATTGAATTATTCGAAAATAATGCACACCCAAGGTGGTTATTCAGCACAATGTGAAGTGTTTACACTGGAAGGTGTTCATTAATTTTGCATAATTCAAAGGACCGGAGTCAATTATTCCTCTTATACCATGGTTACCACAGACATTTGTGGTTATTTTAAGAAATTTGAAAAGTTTTTACAGAAAAATAATGCATTCCTGTGAAACATTTCTTAACCAATCAGAATAAAGCATTTAACAGCCCCATGGTATAAGAAATAAGAAAACAAAGATTTGAGAGGATAATAATTACTGACTTTAAATAAGTGTGTCTGCTTTCATTTAAACATTTCAAAGTCTGGCGCTATGATGAAGCCGTGCATGCAACCTCAGGTTGTGATAATATGTAGCAAGTTTCATGACGATACACTTCACTTTAGTGAAGATACAGCTGTTTGACCATATGGCTTGCTTGCCATCGAAGGTATTGAAGACCAACTACTGGCGCAGACACACCATCTTTTATGTGCGTCCTCAGACACTGCCAATACATCAGCATGTCAAATCTGGTAAAAATATTTCAATTTGTCAAGTTTAAGGGCACCTATGGCGCGATTCAGGCTTTTTTTATTTCCTTTGTTGTGTAAGTGTGTATTAGTTCATGTTAACGATATGAAAAAGGTAAACGATGACGTGAGTTCTCGTCTTCAACATAAATCTATTTTCTTGGACTACAACAAACACACGGATTGTATGCAACAGTTTACTTCCTGGGATTGGTGATGTGGTAAAGAGCGACATTATCATAATTCCTCCCACTTTGACTCACAGCCTGTAAGTTAACTCCTGTTAGCATTGCGAGCGAATCTTTTAAACATGGTAAGGAGCATCACATTTCGTCTCATGTAGATGCGTATAAATAGCACAAAGTGTAAAAATCGTGCAATACATATGCCAAATTCCACTTTGGCGTTCATATGATACGGCAGTCCTTCCCATTCACTTAAACGGCGCATCTTTTTGTTGTTTTATTTATTGGTTTCACAATTTTTTTCTGTTTTTTAAACCATTTTCGCTTGGGTTTAGGGTTAGATTTGAGATTTGCTTAAGGAGGTTATTTAATATACAGGTTTCTCCATGTTTTTGTCTATATTTAAGCCATGATAGCTTGGAGTTGGGGTTAGAATGGGGTTTGTGTTAGGATGTAATTTTTATAAAACAAAAAGTTGTTCTAACCCTAAACCCAAGCGACAATGGTAAAAAAAAATGAGAAACCGGTAAATAAAACGAAAAAAAGATGCACAGTTTAAGTGAAAGGGAAGGACTGGCGTATCATATGGATGCCAAAGTGGAATTTGGCATATGTATTGCACGATTTTTACACTTCGTGCTATTTATATGCAACTCCATGAGACTAGGTTGCACATTTCCGGCTGACGTCAGAGGTATTCAGACCAATCACAATGTACAGATTAGCTGGCCAATCAGGGACACAGAGCAAAGGTGAAATCTGGAGCTACAAAAATGTACAATATGTGGAAAATAATGTATTTTTAACCATAAATCACACAAACACATTGTATTATACCAAATACACAAAATAACCTTGTTTTTAAGCAATGAAATAGGTGCTCTTTAAAGTAATATAAAAATACAAGTTAATTTGTTTCAACTTGTTTTTATACGTTATGTAAACTTATAAAGGTCAAAACTTAAAATAGTAGGTTGAATTGGTTTGCAAAATAGTTTAGCTGCATGTTTTTTTACAGTGAGATATTCATGTTTGTTTTTTAAATGTTATTTTACAGTGTTGGACTAATCCTAACGTGAAACCTGGCATGTTTGGTATCGTTGGACTAAGCAATGATTCATGACTCCAACAAAATAAGTCCCATGAAAATACATCAACTGCAGACAAAGTTGTGTTTGATTCACTAACATATTCCAGTTTTAGTCACTATTATTTCCTGCACAAACCTATGAAAATCAAGCTCGTTACAGATGAAGGCAATCCCAGAATGCATTGTGACAACCATAAATCCAACATGGCGAATTAGACAAGACAAATGCAAATAATACCAAATGATTTGTTGCTGTTAATGCAGTGTTCATTTAGCAACATGTTAACATCATGCACTACTGTGAGTCTTCATGTTGTTCTTGTTCTCTGCTACACATGTAAGTCATTTATGAGGATCCATTAGGTTCCTCAGAAGGGAGCTCGACTGCTTTTTGGACCCGATCTTAAATCTTCACACACCCCAGAGAGTCTAATCATCATTTTAAAACCCTGAAGGGAAAATCAAAGCACAGACTAATTTAAAGAGCCGTGCAATCGCTCCTCGAGTCAGAAAGATATCAGTAACTTAACTCATCTTAACAGACATTTAGTGTCTGGAGGTTCATCCACTATCCACCAGCACCGAATGAATTTATGCTTTATGTGGACTGAAAGGAGAAAGCGTCAATTATTTAATGCTCATATCTCCGAGTGCCACAGGAAACTGATATTGTAAATGCAATGAGAGCTGCGATTACTCTATTAGTAGGACGTAATATATTAGCGCTGTATTTGCTTTAATACACAGTCATGCGAGGACACCTGAGGGTCCTGATGGGCTGCGATCCAAAAGCATTACTCAATTGGACACAGTTATAGGCTTAAAATATTATTATTTCAAATACATGAACTCACTGGGTTTATGTTACGAGAGGTCAGAGACAGTAATGAGTCTGAGAGACATTTAAAAATGAAATATGAGTGTTAAAGAGTCATAAGCAGAGCCAGAAATGATCCAGAAAAAAAATGTCAAAGTAACAAATAGCCTCGGATATTTTGACTATGGAAGTAAACTCCTAAATCTTTATATCTTGTGTGTGCGTGCCTGCACTTTGTATTGTAAAACTGTTGGCTAGACAAATAAGACTGAAGAAGAGATTTTGGGTTATTGGTTGATTCGGTGTGATGCACTTCAAATCATTTCTGCTCTTATTCTTGGACTGCTGACTGTGGTGAAGTCAGCGTTCACTTCTGTCGAGCTCAACCAATCATTACAGACACACACACACGCACGCACGCACGCACGCACGCACGCACGCACACACACACACACACACACACACACACACACACACATTCTGGTTTCCATGTTTTGTGGGGACATTCCATAGACGTAATGCATTTTATACAGTACAAACTGTATATTCTATTCCCCTTACCTGCCCCATTCCCTTACCCCAACCATCACAAAAACCTTTCTTGTACCTTAGATTTTCAATAAACATCATCTTGTTTGATTTATAAGCTTGTTTCCTCATGGGGACATCAAAATGTCCCCACAAGGTCACAAAAACACTGGTATTCCTATCTTTGTGGGGACAATTGGTCCCCACAACGTGATAATTACCAGGTACACACACACACACACACACACACACACACACACACACACACACACACACACACACATTGATGTTGTATTGTATAAGATGTCTGCAGTGCACACGTGTATATATACAGTACAGTAGATGTGTCTGTGAATCTGCTGGTTTCTATTTGTCACACACAGCACAGACACACGTCTGTCAATCAAATCACACTGACACTTTATAACTAAATATATTAAAATATATGATTGGATTTATTAGACTTCATAAATAAATGTATTAACAGTGCTCCTCTGGTCATAAAGAGGCAGATCAATGCTATTTCATGCATTCTGACTTATTAAGATTGTAATCCTCATGCTAAGCAAATGCAAAGTGTCAAAAAAGCAGTTAAGCTTGTGATGGAGTATTTCTGGGCCAAACTCACGCCTCCTCTTTATTAAAAGTTTTTGAACATTCGTTACATATCAGTGACCCCATATTCCTTATATGGGCACTTCCCCCGAAAAACCAAATTTTATTACTAGTTTACTCATCAAAAAGAAAATGAGTTTTTCCGGCATTCTGGCACTCTTACACAACTTATAAAACCTTGAAGCATCCACTGATCTAAAAACAGTAAAAACTCTGTGTATGTTTTGATCATCACTGTGAATCTGATTTTTATTACAAGTAATTTACAAAAATGCAATTATTTCAGCTTTTTGCTAAAAAATTGGTGTTTTTGAAGAAACCTACCAATATTTGAGAGGTGAAAAAAGAGAACAAAAGAAGTAGGATGAAACTTTTTTGTTTGTTTGTTTGAACATCTTGTAAAGAAGAACATTTTCTGGAAGGCATTAAACTTTTGTACAAATCATAAAAAATGCTGGTGCTGGCTGCCAACTTTTTTTTAAATGCTGTCGGGGAAAAAGTTTAAAATCTGAAACTATCAGGGAATTTTAAAGCAGTGATTTTTCGGCCTTAAGAAAGTATTTCATCATTAATATTTAAAATGTTAAATATAGTAAAAAAAAGTAAAAAAAGAGTAAAAAAAGAGTTTATACTTTGACTCAGAAGATGTGTTCATTCATACTGTAACTTAACTCATTCCCTGCCAGAATTTTTTTTTTCACAAAAGTTTCACAAAATGCCTTCCAGGAAATTATTCTTCTAAAAATATATAAACATTTTTCTTAAAAAAAAAAAATCTAATTTTTAGCAAAAAGCTGAAAAAATTGCTTTTTTGTGAAGGAATTTTGTTAGAGATTCAGAATGATTCAGAATGATGATCAAAACATACACAGAGTTTAAAATTAGTAAATATTTTTTTGCTTCAGTTTTTTTTATAAATTAAGTAAGTGCTATCTAGTGGATAATGGTGGTATTACAGATTAACATAAAACCTCTTTAGGAACATGTTTTTTTTATGCAAATGTTTTCTCTTAATTGACGAGATAACTAGTCAATAGCGTGGAAAGAGTTTTTGACCAGAATGTCCTCTTGCAATATAAAGCTTACATTGCTTCAAAAACTAGTCAGAGTAAATACAATTTTGTTTATTAGTTTCCCAAAGACCCCAACCATCTGCCCTTGATTGTACAAATAAAGATTTAATCCGCATATGCCAGTCATTGGTTCCAACAATTACTGTATACAATGGTTCAACTTATCAATAATGTGAGTCTCAGTGTTTACTCATCTCAGGATTTAATTCAACTTATACATTACTTACAGTTCACTATGCACATTAAACTGGAATAAAAGAAATGATTTTATCTGGCAGAAATGTAATCCAGCACATTAAAGTTGGGTGTAATGATACAGAAGCTCGCAGGCTGTCTTTGATGCTCTATAAAGCTTCTCTTGGCTTGGAGTTCATGTTCAGCTTGTAAAGTGAAAATGTTTTGGCACAATGACTGTGGACCTAACAACATTTATAAAGTGTTAAGTGAGCGTGTCCATCTCAGTACCTCATATATATATAATCCATTACAGTGTGCACTAATAGAAAAGTACAGTGCATCAGGACTACACATTTCTGTATACTAGAAATCTGTGTTTACTGTACAAATCTTCTATTAGATAAAAAATAAAGAAGAAATACAGATTTGTGTTGCACTTTTTCCTTTTTTGTTCTGCTTAGTTTAATGCATCGGATGAAAATCTATGTGTCAGCCGAGTAAAAAAATAAATCTAATTCAAAGTTTAAGGCAGACCGCTGTATTGGAAAACAAAACAGAAACTGAAAAAAAATGAAAGGAAGAAAATGATTTTTTGCTTTAATAGCGCCTTACTTTTATTACATTCTGAAGATTGCGGTCCACGCGTACTGTCTGGCGCTCTGCACCACAGCGTCTTTGTGTTTCAAGTCCTACAATTCTCTCCCTCGCGACCTCTCTTTCTTCATTTCTCAAAGCGTCCAGAAGGGCCAAAGGGACGGCCTGTGCAATTTCCCTCCTCTAATAGGTACTTCCACACCCCACTTACATAGTCCTGAGAAGTGACAACATTAAAGAATAGCTTCTCCGTTCGACGGAGGCCGGGGCAGAAACAGAGGGCAAAAATACTCTGGGTAATTATGGAGAAATCAAGCACGCTGCAGTAGTCTCGTCTCAGCCGGGCTGTTGAGCGTCACGCTTTCGGTCCCAGCGGGTCGAATCGAAAGCTTTTTATTTTCTCTCTGCCTCTCTCTGAGCTGATATTGCACTTTAGTTTAGGAAAACAGACGATACGGACGACGTCCTCCGAAGCATCGTCTCCTGCACTTTGAAGCTTGTCTGGGAACGGCTTAAAAGCTCCTGAACCGCAATGGAGTCAAATCAAGGGCTTATCCAAAGGCCAGAAAAAGTGAATACGAACCAATCTGAGTTCAACACTTCTTACACTTTTTTATATTATTCATAATTGTAAAATATTTCTCATGTGTATTTTAATGTGTAGTTCACTTGAAAACAAGACATTTCCTCATCTCTCATGTTGCTTCAATGACTTTCATTTTTTTTTTGGCATTAAACATTTTACATTTGCTCATTACTATACAACACAAGTGGACAGAGATTTATCAAATCAAGCCCCCACAAAGGAGTAAAAAAAAAAACATTACACATTCAAAAAGTAGTGTATATAAATTAGAGATCTTTTCGGGTCCAAAACAAATATACAACCCGAACCACTTTTAACCCAAACCAGACATGCATTTTTTTTTTAAGTAAGACTCAACCCAAAACAAACCTTACAAAATTAGACCTGAGTCCGACCCATTAGCAATTGTTTTGAACCCAACTGGACCTGAATGTTAACAGCACTGACGTGTGCAGTCTGCAGCCCAGACAGAAAGAAACCCGTGTGGCCTCGCAAACAATTTGGCCCCAGCTCCATTTATTTTCATTTGTTATCTGACGATGATACCACTAACCGCTAAAATGTGCATTTAAAATTGATTGATTGACAGGTATAGCTCAAAGAAAATTAACCTACCACCAGCCACATGATGTTGCAAGCGCTCTTGGCAAACAGATGAGGGGTTAGAAAAGGACTCGTTGTGCACAAAAACAAGTTCAGTTTTAATTACCCGAGACCCGATGCCGCTAATCTTATACCCGAACTGTGTCCGAGCCCCATACATGAAACTTTAAGACCCGATCGGGTCTTGGGTCGGACCTCGGGTTTCCAAATCTAATTGGACCTTTGAAGACCTCAAATATGAAGAGAGCGACTTCACTAAAAGAGTTTCAATTAGGGCTGAAACGAATCATTGAGTTACTCGATTAACTCGTTTACAAAAATTCCTCGAGACAAAAACTCTCCCTCGAAGCCTCGTTAAATTCACTATACGCACAGGGATCTGATACAAACGGACCGTTGTTCAGTGTTCAGGTCAGGAAGCACACCATACCGCGTGATACATTTTGAATTTAGTCGGCGTGATGGCGGAGAGTAAAGTTGTCCATAAATGGCAGAGAATGTCTAAAGTAAAAAAAATTACAATCAGCATCTGAACGGAAAACATCTACTGCTGTTTCACCAAGCGTCACTGAAACAAGGTAACGTAGCCTAAGCCTATACATTGGTGCTGATTTGTATCCCTGTATTTGTAGCGATGTCGTTATGCAGTTTGACTTGATTTGATGTTTGGCTTTGATGTTTTTAAGTAGTAAACGTATCAATTGCAAGAGAGTATATTCCTAAAAAAAGAACCCCTTCACACACACACACACGCATGCACCCTCGTCTCTCTCACGCGAGTCAGACCAATCACAGCAATGCATCACATATGCTTCAACTTTTATGTAGCCACACAACAATAATTTCAGCATGCATTCACTGTATACAGCGGGACGTGATGTTCTGAAGCGATTTTTCGAACAGATGCTTCACCTAAAATGCACCGCAATGCAAGTGATGAAAGCCAAATGCAGCGTTCTATTGAAAATGAATGTATGTATTTCTGCTGTACCAAACTGCAATGAAGCAACTGGTTTGACTGGGGCGTCTCTCTTCCTCATGCACAGCACGCGTGCACACAGACATACACACAGGTTGCTAGGTTACCAAAGCAAATAGGCTCACCCCAGAAATTATATCTTATTTGTTAGTAGCCTAATGGTAAATGCTGCAGGTGTAAAAATCTACATAAAACAGATATTTACTTTGATTGCAGCATGAAACCTGTTTGTGCATATTAATAAACTAATTTCCTTAATTGTTGTCACTGTCACTTATAAACAATAAATGGGTAAGAATTGCAATAAATAGACTTCGTTTTGGAGCCAAATGTTGGAGTTGGAATCAATACCACTGGTTGTTTATAGAAATAAAAGCCAAATGCTTGATCATTTTATAGCCACATCATTTTTGTCATGCATTATTTGTTTTGGTTGTTTAGAAACACATATCAGATTAATCAATTAATTGATCAATTAAGTGCTAGATTAATTTATTACAAAAAGAATTGGAGCCCTAGTTTCAATACAGAATTACAGATTTATGACCAATACAGCTTCCTATGCATTTAATGTTATTATGCTCTGCAATATACACTATAATATACTCTGTGACACTATGCAATATACTCTGCGAGGTTCCCACCAAAGCACATTCTATTAATAATCTCAATTTCAAGTTACTTTTAAAAGTAATGCAATATAATAGTAAGTTACTCCCCAAAGAAGTAACTAATTGCATTTATTTTTAAATTAAATTAATTAAACTAAAAAAGTAATTTGCATTACTTTAAAAAAAAAAAAACTAAAATATTAATGTGTACTCGTTACTTCAGAAAAGTAATATTATTACGTAATGCCATTCTTTGTAATGCATTACCCCCAACACGGCTCAATTTTAATATTTAATAATCACATATTTTTATATTAGCTGGACTTCTTTTATGTATGTTAACATTTTAAACAATGATAAAACATATCAACAAGTCAAATAAAAACGTTTTGAGTAGACTATATAAAAAAGTAGCCCTCCATATTGTTTTATCCATTGTGGTGGCCCTTGGAGAGGTTTCTGATAAGACTTCTCACAATAACCTCTGATCTCAGAACAGCCTCTCTTAAGTCTCAATTAGAATTCTGCCTGACTTTATGGCTAAATGTAAATCTCAGTGGAAGGTCTGTCAGTCAGAAAGTAATTGTAGAGGTTTTTTGTGAGGAGAACACTTGACGCTGCTTTATTATGCTGAGTCACGGCTCTTCTTTCTGCTACATTACACAACCGGCTCAGCGTCTCCAACCGACCCTGCCAGCGGGATAATAAGAGAGCGCCAAGAGAAAACCATTAACATTCAGATGCACAGATTTCTCATTATCAGAGCTCTGAGGTTTGATCAATTACACAACTGACAATTATTTCACACCTCTTCACTTTAAGAGGCGTCTTCGCTGACATTTGTGGTGACCGGTGTTCATTTTTAAAGAAGAGAGACGACCACCAGCGCCGATGTTGAGTTCAACACAAACACACTGTGATGTGATTATCAATGAGCGTGTAAGCATTGAACACAGATCCTGACCCTTTAAAAGTCTCTGCTTGCACCAATCGAATCTTTGCTCACTCCAGAGATTTCCATAAGGCTCAGGTTGGCTTACGGACGTCATCTCTATCTGAAGATTAGCTTGTCTTTATAATCCTTAAAAGCAAGGAAGATCTCAAAATTAAGAGAGCTGGGAAATGATTTAATCCCACAGGGTAACACACGGGTAACGTCTTCTGCGTGATCTTTCTCTTTCCAGCACGCTGGCACAGCTTCGCACCTTCATTCGGGAAAAGCTTTGACACTGAGGTGAGCTGAAGCCAGCTGGCAAACAAACATCCACCTCCTCTCCCCCTACAGGTTGCCATTGTTTATTAATAATCCCAGCGGCGTCCGTTGGCAATGACGACAGCGAGGCAGCCGGTGGACCTCAAATGAACCGCGGGCGCTAGCGGGTGCCCTCTCATCTGTGTTTCCTCTATCGTCCGAGCGGTCGGAGGGCCGCAACACTGCAGAAAAGCCTACGGGTACGCTTTCATTTAGGCCTCTAATTACATAATTGTATAAATTATTGAGGTTAATCACCGTAAATGACTCAGCTTTTAATAATTTATGAAGATCAGACGAAAACGGCGGGCACCCGGTCGGTCACCTCCCTCTCTGTAGGGCCACACACTTCTCTCCATGAGCACTGTAATCAAAACTTACAGCAGTCAGATTTGCATAAAAGAGCAATCTTAAACGCTCGCCCCGACGCCACTTTTAACATTTTAAATGTATTGGTTTATGAATGTTGGGGTAATACCGCAGGAACAAAAGCACTGTTGAAGTGAACATTGAGCCACATAACCATGCTGATATTCAGTTCAACAACACGGTTGTGTGTTTCATACAACAGCTCTTTAATGCCATTATTGCGATTTTGTATTACAATAACTCAACTACACAGCAACTTTCTTACTTAATATTTTTGTCTTATTTTCAGTACAAATATCAAAAAAAATCTTAAATCAAGATGAATTTTCTTGCTGAGCAAAATCAAACGAAAATAAGTCTAGTTTAAAAAAAAAATCAGATAATTTTGCTTGATGTTTTTCATAAAATTAAGTATTTAAGAAAAAAGTTCAAGATTTTTTTGTTTTGTTTTTTGCTTGTTATCTGCAAGATCCTTTGGTCATGTTTTTTACATCATCAGATTTTTCACGTGAAGTGAGTCAGGTGCTAAAACACTGTGTTTGCATACAAACAACACTACTAACAGAGTAATGTTTATTTACAAATATCAAAGGAAACAGTAATCTTTATATCAGCTCTATAAATAATCTCATATACATTACCAAACTGAGCTCTGGTTTGTAGTTTATACTCTCATACGAGTCAGACTATTTCTAGCACATACTGTATTTCTACCAGCGTTTCTGATGCATGTATGTTTGAGATGTTATTAAACATGAAACTGAAGACAGGGGAAATATAGCAGTCATAGAGTAGACTTTCATAATGGCTAATATATTTAATAGTCTAATGAAAACCTCACTATGCTCAGAGCAATCTAGTTACTATTCTCACAGGCTTTTGAAATGTGAACAGATACGTTTCAGCAAAATTTTGGAACATTTTAGATGTAATACGATAATCCAAGGCAACCACCTACTGTCAAGAAATGATGAGGAGATCATAAAAATGTAGATGGGCTATAAAGAAAATCTAAACAGGCAATTATCAAATACAATAAAGAGCACAGCCCCTACAGACCACAAGACATTTCATTATCACCTTTAAATTGACTTTCATCTTCAAAATCCAATAGAACAGCAGTTATTGTAGTTATGTTACTGTATGAAGATGCAAACCACTGGCAAGCATGCGTTCAAAGATATTGGATATAACAAGACTGCTCTTACTATGCTTTTACTAAATGCAAGCACTGCCTTCCAATTAAAAGAACCAATCATCACTCAATTCAGGGTTCCCACACCTTTGTTAACTTTTCAGATCCAATACCCTCAAATTCAAGGACTAAATGTGAGGACATTGTGTTACATCGTGTTAAAAGATACATTTTTACAGTTCCCTTTCGAGGGAACTCGTGCTGCGTCACTGAGGTGACTCTTTGGGGACGCCTCCAGGGGTAAGTGCGTCTGAATGTGTATATCAAATTCAACCAATGGTGAGGCTAAACGACAAAGACAGGGTGACGCGGGAGCCAGGAAGTGTATCGCTATCTGAAATATTGCCAAAGACGGCGTTACTGTACAGGGATTTTTTCAGAAAACTTCTCACATAAAATAGATTCAAGCACTTTCACTGACCTGTATCTATGTTTGTATATTTTTCAAAAACTTCCCAGGGCCTTGAATTTTTTCCCCCAGATTCACAAACTTTCAAGAATTTCAAGGACCCGTGGGAACCCTGCCAATTAAGGCTGATGACACTTTGCTATGTACACAGTCACGTGAGGCGTTTGCAACCTGTGCGCAAAACCACGTTGAATAAAAGTGATTTATAGATCAATTTGAGCTAAAGAAACACAAATGATGGTCCAGTTGATGTCAGGTCTAATTGTTGGTCATACTTGTGTTATTTAGTTGTGATTTTAGCAGAGAAATCTGTCTTCCCTATTCAAGTAAATAGGACTCTTGCATGACCTTGGTTATCCCAGCAGCATTCTGCTTCATTATAAATGACTTCACGTGTTCCCTTGCACAGTAAAAAATAACTCAAACACAGCGTTTTTTACTGTTAATATTCCTAAATCTCATTCCATATATAAAATAGTTCAGTCTATATACAAATCGTATAAGTTTGTCATATTGAAATTAAGAGTAACTGAATAAACATATTTAAATGTTGATTTCTATTTATTCTGTTATCCTACCGATATGCACGATCATATAATGTGTTAATCACTTGCATCTTGTTTTGTCCACATACATCAGATCCATTTCTAATGCATGACCGTCTGGTTGAGAAACGCAGCTGTATGTCGTGGAAGTCCATAAAGTGGATCGATCTGATGTACATATGTTTGCTGACCTAATATTATATGACATTACAGGTCCAGGTCACGTAACTACAGCACGGTAATAACCATTCAAAACGTCAATGATGAAACCTAACGTATAGATCCGTCTACACTGCCACTGAGTCTCGTATATCTCTTATTTTATGATGTCACCGCAGGCTGGGAGGAATCCTGCGAGCTTCATCAATTGATCCGGTGATATTCATTTAGCGCTCCTGTGTAGATTTCATATTAGCATAGCAGGATTATTATCAGAGGGCTCGTTTTAGAAGTTGGCTAATTTCTGTTAACACAAGGTGTTTGGAGATCGCTCAAATCGCCAAAATCATGAGATTGACTTTTTACCACGCTTTGCAATGATTATATTCCAGAGAGAGAAGTGGGGGTATTATCTGCTTAAAGTCTTGAATTAATCAGAACACCGGAGACCTTTGGCACTGTGATGCTGTAAGGACATCAGGGGCTCTGCTGTGATGTCAGGAGTTATGACTTTACGCTGACAATAAAAGGGCTCAAGGTTTTAGCACTAAATCAGGAGAGACGTTCAATAGTGATAAAACTCATGCAAAGTCTTATATGTTGTATATTTTGCATATTGAAGAAGAAGGATCGGGACTAGATGTCATAAGAGAGCCATATTGATTTGGAGTCAGAAATCGAATTACTTATATGTAGGTTTGTATGTTGTTGCTGTATTACTCATTAAATTCATTATGGTGGATCTGTGCTGTAAGCTGTTAAACACATTTAAACAAGAGTCGACTGTAAAGTTACGACTGCACAGTTTCTCATAATGTCATCTCTTCACGTGTTTTCGTGTCTGTGATTGATCGCGTACAAAATAAAAGTTTGTTTTTGCATAATATATGTGTGTACACTGTGTGTAATTATTTTGTATAGAGAGATATTGTATATAAATAAATAAAATATGTATATAAACATAAAAAATTCTTACATTTATGTGGGTGTATTTTTATATACATAATAATTACACACAATACACTCTTAGAATGGATGACTTAAAAACGAAACATCAGTGTTATTTAAGGGACAACACACTACATGCGTTGTCCAAGAATCCACACATTAGTACAGTTATTAGTGAAACACAGGGCTTGAAAGTGCGACCAATTTCTTAATGGTGTGACTTAAAAAAAAATTTGGGTGCACCTAACTTTTGTGTTGGTGCACCTAAGAAAAAAAGTTAGGCGCACCAGTGCAACCAATGCAAAAAGTTAGTGTAGACCCCTGAAACAACACATGTTGTGTTACTTTTAACACAACTTGTGTTTTATTTGAACACAAAATCAACACAAAATGACACATGATGTGTTAAAATGACACATGTGTTAAAAGCATAACACAAAAAATTTGAAAAAGTTTACACATCCTTTCTTAGAGTGTACACAAACAAATATATAATGCAAACAAAAACTTTTATTTTGTATGCAATTAATTGCAATAAATCTTTTGACAGCCCTAGTATATTTTAAATGACATTTATTTGTTGGTCTCATCATAGTTCAGAAAAGTCAAATCAGTGAAATTCATACAGTATAGCCTATTATAGGCAGGTTCCAGTGTGACATTTTACCCCCATTAAACGTGACCACATGCCCTACTATTAAGGTCAATGTATAAACAAAGTGTCCAGGCGAACAGCAGTGAAAACGTACCAATTGTTTAAGACGTCTTGTTTTGTCTATAGGGTCTACAGAAATAAACTTGCCCTGTTTAACATTTACTAGAGTAAAGAGTCTGAACCCCACTCGTCCCTGCATTCTAACAAACACAACACATCGAATACATAGAGTATAAGACATGAGTTTGTCATCTTTATGATGCTAAAGATCAACACACAAGGTGTTGACAGAACGTAAGAATTCATTCTTCCTGAGGATCAGAACGCCAAGATCTCCAGCTGCACCCGTTCACATCACAGCCAATGGCACTTGTGCCAGTATGAGACAGTGCTCATTATTCCCTCTGCCAAAGCAGACTCAAAGTCGTGGCCTGCATGCGGACCAACACTTCACTGCTTAACGTCTGTGGTGGAGAGCACCATGAGCTCTGAATGCAGCCGGTCTTTTATATTTGCAGTGTCAGTGATGGTGAGGAGCAGGTATCAGTCAATCAATTACGCAGGTGCGCAGTCCAACGCTACGCACCTGCGCTCCTATGAACGGCTGGTTTGTGTGGGGTAGGTGGCACTGAGTCGGAGCTCTTTGCCTCGGGCTTCTGTTGACATTTTAAAACGGTCACAAGTGCAGCTTGTTTGTGCTCATGGGTAATTAGATATTAATGTGAATTTAGGCTAGTGTGCATTTATTCTGAGAGAGAGGGAGAGAGAGAGAGCGAATAAAAAATGCATTAATTGCATTGCTAGGAAATAATGCAGCAAACAGATTACATTTCTGGTAATGTTAAAACACAAATCTAATTAGAAGCGGGGAAAGCGTGCCCGCCTGTTACAGCAGCGGTTTCCGGTCCAACCAGATTTTGGTAAAACGTCAGCTAAGAGCTTGCCGTGGGCCGATTA
Source organism: Paramisgurnus dabryanus (assembly GCF_030506205.2). NCBI lineage: Eukaryota > Metazoa > Chordata > Actinopteri > Cypriniformes > Cobitidae > Paramisgurnus > Paramisgurnus dabryanus. Next base: position 38,028,576 of record NC_133341.1, on the reverse strand, counting down.
TTAAAATTGACAGGACATCACAATTCTGCATAATACCAGCAGATGAAAAGTGCATATCGACCCATTTTTGAATCAGTGCACCAGTAATGGGACACATCCCGGAAAAACTCTTTCGAACTCTCTGCAGTGCCTCCGCCATTTGCTTTGTGTCCATCATAATCACTCAATTACCAAAAGCTTCAAAGTCAAATTTGACACGAAGCACAAAAGTGCGAGAGCTCCCCCAACAGTCAGCCGTGAGCAACACATTCCCACAACTTCACCTCCAGCTCGTAGCGTCTCAATGCCCTCAATGTGCCACGCTCACGACCATTTGCCATCTTATCACCAGTAAAACCAGTTCCTCTCCACCACAGATATTCATCTGAAGACCTCTGCATCAAACTCCAGGTCTCCTGCAGGCCTGTGCTGCTGAATTTAGCCTTATTTTCTGTATACTGCAGTGATGTGTGTTGACTTTGCAATTGCAGCAAGAAATGTGCAAATGTGCTTACGTACTGTACACAACCCTGGATATTAGATCTGAGCCTATCTGTGTGTTTCCTGTTCTCTCTCTTTCTCTTTTCATTGTGTTGTCAGTAAAGAAATGTCAGCATGATTCATTCGGTCTCTCTCAACACATATGGTCCTTCTCAGATCTGGACTTCATTTGTGAATTGTGGGCATTTAGACTGTAAGTTGACTCAGCAAGACATGAAAACATCATCATAACACACACAAACATACACCAGCCCTGATCAATTCACATCCAAACTTGAATGCATGAGAGTTTCTCCTGCATATTAAAGGTGAAAAGACTAAAGGATAGATGCATGGACTAAACACACACATATACACACACACAAACACAATGCAGTTCCCCCCATTCATCCGTATCTTTATTCAAATGCTGAGCATCTGCAGTCCAGTTCCGAACCTGCACATGAACGCGCAAGGCAACCAAACTGAGCAAAACCTTCAGCAAACCTCTCGCGCGTAAACCCAACGTGCCATCGCAATCACACAAAGCTCCATCAGAACCTCTCGGTACACAAAAGCTCATTGATCCCGGAGATCCCGACTCACCTGAAACGGATCCTCCCGTGTGTCGGGAACGTGACGCGTTAAAGTTGTGCTGAAGCTGCGGGTCCGACGGCGGGCATCATGGTGCTGCTTCTGACTCTCAGTGCCTCTCATACTCCAGAGAGAGAGAAATCCGGTGATTCGGTGAGCCGGACGGCATCAGAGGAGAGGCGAAGAGAAAATATCCGACAGAGATAGAGAGAGAGTCAGAGAGAAAAAGAGAGAGGAGTCCGTCTGGTGCTGAGGAGAGAAGCGAGGAGGAGGCGCGAGGCGAGCTGAGCATCACTGGAGGGGAGGTGATGGCAGACAGAAAGGGGAGGGCTTGTTTAGAGCAGAGAGAGAGAGAGAGAGAGAGAATAATAAAGGTATTTTTAATAATTGAACTCATTAAAATTATTAACTACTGGTATTGTAGTACAGTATATGCAGTGTGAGTGTATTTTTTTTTTAATTCCCAATTTATAACCATTTAAAAAATCGTGTTTATTATTTTAAATTGCATGTATATATTTTGAACAGCACTGTATGTAATAAGACACAGAGACATTTATCATAAAATTTTGCATCACACTTTTTGAAACGTGCATACTGTAATATTACATTAAATGAAAGATTCACTCCAGGTAAACACACATCAACGTACACATCTATACACTGCAGAAGTTATTCAAGAGTAAGGAGGTAAACTAAACTTTTACCACTGTAGTGTATATCAGCTTTTGGTCAAAATGCAAAAAATACATAATTTATGGTCTATTTTCATAGCCAATTTTCACCCAGACCTCATCTGTCTTTCAGTGCGTTAGGCATTACCCTCAGCTGTCTGATTTTTAACATCTCAGATAACCACATTTATCTGTCTGCTGAGATCAGAAATGATTATAGACAGCGTGGATCATACTAAAGCATTTATAACTCAACCGTATGACATGATAACACACTGTGAGCAGCAGAATGTGTGTGTGTGCTTAACGGGTTAAAAACACTGACAACCCACATATGACAGTTCACCGCTGGTTTAGCATGCATATCATTTCCAATCCATCCTAATTTCTAATTAGCACAATCCGTCATATGATTACAGACAGATTGATCTCACTGGAGTTCAGAAAGCTTCTGCAGATCCTTTAATGATCTTCTTCTAATGCTGGATTCTTAGATCTAGTATAAAATGTTTCTACTCTTATCTATACCTCAATGTCAATGTTTTAATGCCACAAGATGAATCCTGAGTGAATATTCATGTGACAGCCTGATATTAAAGTCAAGGACATAAAAGACATTTAGGAAATGCCTTGACATTCTGTCCTCCAACAAAAACGAAAACAGACATTAAATAACACTCTGCTAATTGTTTTATAATTATTATTATTATACATGCACATTTAATGATCTCATAGAAATTGAGACTATCTTACAAATGCATTGTTCACACCACAAAACCAACAAACTGTGACAATACGTACTATCAACTGGGCGTCCTCCTGCTGTCAACAGTTTTATTAATGGTCAAACTCATTTAGAATTTACTTTATGCAAAACAATGAGAAATAATAATGCTGTGTTAGGAGTGAAAACAGGTGTAATGCTGAATTTAGCCTTTAGGAGGGCTTTACAGAATAGGGAGCAATCTGAATGCAGCCTGTCCAAAATTTTGCATGTTAGCTTCTTGTGCTCATCTTCTTGTGCCATGTATACATTGCAAAAAATAAATTTCTTAATAGTATTTTTTTTTTTTTTTTGCTTTAAGTACAAATATCTAAAAATTCTTACAACAGGATGCATTTTCCTGATGAGCCAAATGACCTAGTCACTTAAGAAAATAAGTCTATAAAATTACAAAACACTGTATTTTTGTATTACGGAAAATGTCTGTAATTTATTGTGCCCGTTATTTTACGGTATACAGAGATATATACAATTTAAAGATATATACAATTTAAATGAATTTGTGCTTAAACAAGCAAAAAAATAAATCTGCCAATGTGGTAAGCAAAAAATTTTACGCTTTTTTCGTAAACACTTAATTCAGGAAAAAATTTGCTTACCCAGATTTTTTATTTCTAAGCACAAATCAAGAAAAAACGGATTTAAGATTTTTTTATGTTTTTACCAAAAACAAGACAACAATACTAAGTAAGAAAGTATTTTTTTTTGCAATGTGCAGATTAGCAGTGATGTTATGTTTTTCATCACCTTCACAACACAATCCCATCCAACCCTTCGCTACGTGTGACTGTCATTAGCGCTCTCTATGCCGATTTGCATGTAATTGTTGAGATTAAAGCACAGAGGGACGCCATCAGAACATCTTCATAATTCCTGCTGCTCACAAGAGTTCTGAATGAATGAGTTTTGTACACAGAAATAATATATTATGATGTAGTTACATCGAGTTATGACTTAAATCTTAAAACAATACTGCTGTAAATATAACTTGATACAGTTACAGTCAAATATTTTAACTTAAAGGTGCAGTGTGTAACCTTTAGGAGGATCTCTTGACAGAAATTCAATATAATCTACAGAACCGTATTGTTTTATCTTTGTACACCTTGGATCTCCTTACATGGAAGTCATCATTGTGTTTTTACAGAAGCCCTAAATGGACAAACTGCTCTATATAGTGTGTTTTGTTTTGTCACTACATTGTCTAAGATAATGAAATTTTTGGTTGAAATTCAAAATTTCACCAATAGATGTTGTCAAAATCTACACATAGGACCTTTAAATAATAAGTATAAATGTGCTCCTTCATTTCCATTTTACAAAAAATATAGTGATGTGACAAAATGACGTATTTGCACCAGCGCTTTGTTCCCACGGCTGTGTTCCCAGCAGGTATTCAGTGCCAGATGCATTGGTGACTTAGGAAATCTGTTATATCTTTGCTTTGTGAATACCTTTACAGCCCATATACTAGTGACATAAATTACTTCCTCACGTTGATTCTCACGTTCAAATTTCCGAGATCGCTGCCGTAAGAAGAAAGTTATATGCGAAGCAAAAATTCTCTTGTGTTTGGCATCGAAATATGCTATGAAGACGAGTATTTTTTGTTTCAGACCCAATACTTTTGATAGAATATACATTTAACTTAAATTAGGTGAAGTTTGGGATTGATTGTAACATTCTCATGTATTTTTTTACGATCCGCAAGTGACATTGTTGTCAAAAGCAAAATCGGCCATTCAATCATATTGGCTTCCAAACCCTGACAGTAACATAATCATCAATTAATGTATTAATAATATCTGACAATTTAAATTGTTCGCCAGCATTATTAGTCAATAAAGAAATATTAAAGAAACAATGAAATGTCTGTTTAATACAATAAAATATAGCTTTTATATGAGAGGATTTTGATTTTTATATGGAAAGATATGGGTGGATTGATGCTCTCGGTTTCATTAATTATTGGTTAATCAGAAATATATTTTTTTTATATATATATACCTTTTAAAAGGTAATTAAGAGGTAATCTTGTCAGGCTTTTAATTACCTACACTGTGGTGTTTGAATTATGCAAATAGACCAATAAATGAGGAAGTTATGATATTTTAAAGTGTTTGGTCAAGCAGAAGAGGCCACAGTTTTTCATAATTTTATTGTTTCAATTGGGTACAAAAAAATGATTATTTTATATTAATGAATAATTTTCAAATTCCATAACTTTCTTAATAATTATCCAATTTTAATAATTTAAAAACCATTTTAAAGGTATTTTTATTATATATCATATGGTTATGATTATATATGAATTTTCTTTTTTTTGTCACATACCTAAAAAATACTTTAGTGCAGGTGGTTGATGTCCTCTGTTGTTGTGATGCGAGATATTTCTCCCAGAGCTTTTATTAACGTTCATGTCAACAAACTGTCGCTCTATCAGCAGTGGTGCTCAATTTATAGGACAAATCGTTTTAATCTTCACTAAACTAAACACCTTGACACCACTAAGGGTCACCAATGGGAGTCTAAGTTGGATCAGTCTAAATTAATTTTGTCTTCTCTGATTGTCACATGGAGCTAATGACAATTTGATTGATGGCTGTTGATGGGCAGCTTTACTGTGCTAATGGATGACTTTGGTAACAGAACAGATGAGATGAAGAAGTAAGCCATGTGTGTTTACAGTACAACATCACATCTCCTGTAAACATGCACTGAAGTGGGGACTGATTGATTGATTTATAGCATCTACACATAGAACAAAGGTTGTGTTACATGCATTCATGCGCATACTGTATAGTCTATACAGTACATACACACAACCATGTGTTCAAACAATCCATATGATTTGTCTTGACCCCTGTGACATTGGGGTTAGGGGAGGGGTTTCGTTATTGTTTTTTTTTTTTTTGAGAATTGTACATTTTTGCATGATTAACTTCGTATGAATTCATACAAATTGGCCAACTCGTAGAAATGAGATCAGGCTGGTTTGTCCATATTTGACCCAACCATGAAGTTTACTACTTTTCTTTATAAAAAAAGCTATTTTGTCCTTGATTCTGATTGGTCAAAAGCTGTGTATTTATTTATGATGAAACACAGCTATGACTGTTGTACCTAATGATTCTGTGTACCACTGCCATAGACTGTAAAAATTATAAATGAATTATCCCCATAGACTTCAATTGTTAAAAAAAAAATAAGCCAAAATATCTTAAAAATGGCTGCTGATGTCAGAGTCTGCACAGTAATGATCTTGAGGAGGAGCTGTGGTATCAAGGCTCCGCCCATTTTCCTGTTTAATTCAATCACAAACACGCAAATCAAGTCGCCACACCCCTTTCAATATTGCATTCAAAGATGGGCATAAATACATGGGGAAAATACAAAATACTGTGTGGAAAATGTGTGGAAGGCTTGTGGCTGTCCCATTGAGCTGATCTCTGCATTTAATGGCAGTGCCGTGGTTGGATAGTGCTGATTATAATAAGATCCCCTTCTGACATCACAAGGGGAGTCAAATTTCAATGAGCTTTTTTCACATGCTTGCAGATAATGGTTTACCAAAACTAAGTTACTGGGTTGACCTTTTTTACATTTTCTAGGTTGATAAAAGTCATATTTTCATGATATGTCCCCTTTAAACATAAAACCTTTTGCACAAAAGGTTCTTTGTAGTGAGACATTTTCTTTAGATTTTAAAATGTCTCTTTGAGGAACTATATACGGTTCTACTATGACCCTTTAAAGCATATTTATTATTAAGAGTGTAGCACAGCCTCTCGTATGGTACGTAAGGGAACAACATCAGAAAACAGGCCATTTTGGTGAACACATAAAGGATTTGGATTTGGCAATGCTGATTCAGTGTTGTGTTCCTGCTTCAGGCAGCTACCTACAGGCAATGTTCATTCAGTAAATGGGCCACATTCATTCGACACAAGCAGAACGAATTTCTGTGTAAATCGTTCGGAAAACCATTCTTATGTAAATGGCAGCATTCAATTCAATGCGACAATTCACGTATGAATGGTTTTACGAACGATTTGCACAGAAATTCGTTCTGCTTGTGTTTCTTGAATGAGGCTGCGTGTGTGCTGATGTTATCTTCAGTCTGTGCCATTGTTGCCTACTGAAGTGAAGTTTCATTTCATTCTCTTGACCATTAGATGCCTAAACACGATGTAGTGTGCTGGTTTAACCTCAGAAGGCTGTTGGTTCAGTCCTCACTAGAAGTCAGTCACCAGTGATTCAAGACACTTCACCTCCGGTAACTACAGGGGAACTAAATGAGTTCTTGATTCAAGGAGCTGTTCTGTGATTATGTCAATGTCAATGTAATACAGTCAACTTCATGTGTTTCATGTTTGTTAGATACAGAAATTAACTGCTGGAAATGTTTTCCCTCTGTTGGACAAATCTCTGTTCCTTGATCTAATTTTTATAGTTTGATTATCCGTATCCATTCCTGTAGATCAGGGGTCTTCAACTACTCTTCTACAAGAGTAAATATGATGCAGACTTTTATGATAAATATGATGCTTAACCATACTTTTACACCTATTTTTACATTTTATATATTTTTTACTTTTACCTATAGGTTATAGGTCATGCAAAAACATGCATTTTCAAAAAAAAAAAAAGATGCACACTTGTATCCAGTATTTTGCCTCTGGGTTAGGGTAAGAGTTTTACTTAAAAAATAGAAACATGTAAATAAATTTATTTACATATTATTGTAGCAAAGTTTGTGCTTAATATAGTATTATGATATTAGACATTATTATGTTTTAAAGCAACTGATAAAAGACCAAATGTAAGAGCATGTCAGAACCTTTGCTAGTCCTAAAATGGCCGGACCCCAGAAGGTAAATTACTGAAAACAATATTTTAAAAACAACAGAAGTTTAACATTGCAGGAGCCAAATGTTAATAGTTCAACTATGAGCATTGCACAAAAAAGTGCAAGTGTAAATAATCAACACATGTATTTTTGTATAGCACTAACTGTAATGCAAAGCTCTTAAATTTCTTTTGTTTAAAACTGTTTAACTTTCAAAAATTGTTACATTTTAAAGGGACACGTCACCCATTTGCATTAAGCTTTGTATAGTTAGAACCCCTGTCATGTTTTTGAATGGTCATGCATCATTTCCTCAGTTGCCACTGAGACAGGAGAAATACAGATTTTAGTGTTGCACTTCCTTCTTTCAATGATGTAAAAATCATCATTTTGCATCATTGAAAGAAGGAAGTGCTTTATCTTTGTTGAGGGAGTGAGACTACAAACACCCCTTTTCTCCGTCAAATAGGCACCAAATTCGAAATGTATGTTACATTTCGACTATAAATATGACGCACTTTCAATAAAGATTAATGTTTCTACGGGTGAAATGCTCCTTTAAGTATTCACAACATTTAGTCAGTCTTCTCCTAATGACTAAAATGCACTTCATGTTTTCTTTTTGAATATTTTAAAGATATATCAGCCAAACCTCCTTGCCATTGTACACTACATTCGATACAACTGCCAGTGTTCGCCCCCTAGTGGCAGTCGTAATGAAAGTTAAGCCTTTAATCTACAAATATATTTATAGTTATCAGTAATCAATTGTTTTTAAATGATTCAAGTGTTACTGAAAAAGGTAAACAACGTACTGAAAAACATCACTTCTGGCTGCGTTTCACCTGCGGTGAGTTTATTTTTTTGATGCATCTAAAGCTCAAATAGAATCCCATAATTATTTACATGCAGATGTTTGGCACTCCGCACAGCACCTTCCCGACTTTCTTTTCGATTTATTGGCCGTCATTTGATGTGTACAGTGGAAATGTGGTTTTAACCACGCTGATTTTAAATCAGACAAAGATGACCGGGGGGCTGGATGAAGATGATTGGAAGGCCCGCGGGCCACCAGTTGACTAGACTTGATTAGAATGCTCAAACTATTCAATTTTGCTATCACCATAATAAAAACATAAGAAAACACTTTGATAGGAGAAAGCGAGGGAAAACAACTCTTGAATATTTCTTAATGAATTGGTAGCCTTCCATTTAGATGTTGCACCTGAAGAGATGGCACATAATTGAGTTTAATGAAAACTACCCGAGATCTGCTCAGCTTTATCGTGGAGAAGATGAGCACTCAAGTCACAGCTTAACTGCCCTACATCTGAATCTTGAGAGACAGTTTTCACTTTCAGCTTGATGGAATTGATTTGCATCATGGTGCAGTAAATACAGAGATGTGCAGAGGTTCTGAACCTTCTCTGTTTTAGATTACAAGCAGTGGCCCGTGATTAGAGTGATAAGTTTTATGCAAAACGTGCATGAAATAGATCTGAATTGCCAGATGTGGTGAATGGCTTTGTGTTTCAATGTATATATTTGCATAAATGTTTTTGGTTTTGAACGCTGTTCCTTGTGCAGAGATTTTAGGGGTGTGCAGACTTCAGAGTTTCTTCATTTTAATTCATGAGTCAGAATCTATATTGAGTTGAGATGTATTGAACCGGTCACTCTTCACTGAGCAATTTACTGAATTATCATCCATAGAGATTCAACACAGGAATAACCCAGCAAGCATTTTAACAACAAAACATCATTCATTTTTACAAATTATACTTATTCTGGATCATAATCATATGCATAATCTGTTTTTATAACTGATCCCTGCAAGTCATTTTGTGTTTAAAAGACTTCTAATAGGCGTCCAAAAATTGATGATAGCAAATGATGTCAACCATCCGTGATCACATGACTCTTCTTAGGGGATGTGCACACCAAACCAAACATCAGGAGGACACCGACTGTAGGCGCTTGCTAGCTATTTTTACCTGAGCGCTTTAGATGCTATGATGTTTCTGCTTTGTTTATCAGGAGATGCGCTGGTTGGTTGTTGTGATATTTGTCCCTCGCCTCCTCCACTGTGATTGGACGACGAGTGAGAAGTGACATTGACAAGCTGAGCGTTTCACCCAACGCTAAACATCTTTCAACTCTCTGCACTTGGTGCTTTATCAGTGCTCAACGCAGACATAACCCACCAGCTGCGTTTTTAAAAAGCACGCACTTCTATTGAAAACAATTGAAACATACACCAGATGCCAGCAGGGGCGTCATGCACCAATTTTTTTTAAGGGGGCACAGTGTGCACAGATACAGAAATGTATGCATACACGGACATCAAACAAAATATTATAAAGCTTTCAGTCTTTTCCATGGCACTATTTTGAGCCTTCCTGCCTTCATGACAAAAACCTTCAAAATAAAAGTGTTGACTAACTTTCATATCAAATACTATTCAATCGGAATAATGACATATTGGCATTTACATCTGGAACGGCATGTTTTGTTTCTTCACGTTTTGTTTAATGACTTGTTTAATTGTGTCAATGCATTTTGCACAACAACTGCATAATCCTATAAAATGAATGTAATTTTAAATCCATAAAGTTTATAAACAACGAAAATTACATAAGCTATAGCCAGGTGATTGATTTTAATGTTCAATAATGATTCAAAAATTTTTTAGATAAAAATTATTAAAGAAATTGATTTTTGCATTCAACTTTACCTCATGTGAACATGTGTGATATTCCGCGTCCTTGTGAACTTTGGCGAACTTTGGCGTTGTACCAAGAAAATGAATCTAGAAATCTCTACTAATATAACGTTGAGACGGTCACATTTTAAACCATACAACCATACACAGAGGGGGTTAACTGCACATTACCGTACTGGGGTTTGGAAATGCTGTGAACGTTTCTTCCACGTTTTAATTCCTCAGATAGCAAAATGCGGCAGCAACAGCAAAGAGCTCGTGAACGCGCTCAGACGTTGATGACATCATTGACTGCGCTGAATGCAGCGCCTGCCGCCAGCATAAAGTAATGTAACACGATCAAAACACGATCAAAACGGCGAAAATCTCCGAAAAATGACAAGGATGCAGCACATAAGTAATAATATTGTGCATATTAAACAGATTAAAAGACAAATAACAGATTAATGGACGCTTCTTTGATTTTGAGGCTCAAAAAACCAAGGGGGCAAGTGCCCCCTCAGTTTGAATGGGCATGACGCCTCTGGATGCCAGCATAAATGCTTTGGTGTGAATGCTACTTTAACAATGCAATAGAGGACAATGGCTCCACTTAGTTGAGTAATGTTGAAGTTTCATGACTCATATTACAGGAATAAATCTGTATAGTCTTGTACTTAAACATTGTAAAAATGTTGTCTGTGTTCATTGCATCGCACAATCACCAATTCAGTATGTCTACTTTGAATTGTTTCAGCAAGTGTTTCATGTAAATGCAGATATTGGATATGAGTCACTTCTAAAATATGTTGTAAAAAATCGGATATAGTCAACATTTGGTATTGAGCATCAAGATCTGCAGTGTGAATAGGGGAGAGCGGGGCACAACCTAACACTTTTTGGTTTTGGCTCAATCATTCAAAAAATATTTGATCAATTTGATTGATCATATTTGTACACAAGCAACATACATCTCGGCTACAAATGAACATTTGAAGTTTGTTTCTATTGCTTACCATTCTTGAACAATTACACCAAACGTGACCGAAGTGCAAACGTTACAACTTAACCCATAGGTGGGGTTCATTGTAACAGGCAGGGGTTAATTGTAAAACTTGATAAAAATTAAGTTTGCATGCAAATATTTCAATACTATTTTGTCTATATACTTTAAGTGGATATTGTTTATATATCTGTCTATAATAGACACGTATCCACACTGTATTCATTGTTCAATTATAAATGGATACAAATGTTTAAATATGTGAGAAAAAGCAGCACAATTATTTTTTTAAATGTGACCCAGTCTGTAATAATCATACTATAGTTTCAAAAACAAATTTTGAGATAATGAGCATCAAAGTCTGATTTTAGCCATTCGTTTTATTAAGATTTCAATCTTTGACGTGACCTTTTTCAATCAATATTAAAGAGATGAACAAAAATAAATTTGACACACGATTTTTGATAAGACGGGCACATTTATTTTGTTGGCAGCCAGCAATCATTCGTGTGTAGCCTATTAAAACAACAACAAGAATTACGCTAACGTTAGCAGTTTTCATATTGTAAGTACTGAGGGGTTAACACAGCATTACAATTAACCCTGCTGGGTGAAAATATTTTCAAGCTCACCAAAAAAGTTGCTAAGAGCTGCAGACATATTTCAAAACGATGCTATGTTTTAGTCAACAAGACACTGATTAATGTGACATAGCATTGAATTTGGTATCTTACACACCTAACTTCGAAACAAACAAAAAAACCACATGATGAAAAAAATACTTACATGCCACACAACTCTCTGCAAAAACATTATACATTTCCAATAATTTGCGGGAGATCATCTTTTGACAGCATGGAAAATTACCTGAAAAACAAAACGCTCAACCTTGTGCAACAATGTGAACAGTCTGTGTTACAACTAACCCTGTGTTAGTTTTTGCTCTGCGCACCCCTACAGCCTAAAACTTAAATGTGGGCTTTCAGTAAAAATTTAATACTGTAGAAATCTAACTATACACGGTTTCAGCAGTAACAACATAAACAAGCGGCTGTCTTGGTCTGCACATAACTTCCGGTAAACTCTGCTAAGAATAAATAACAACAAAGTTCTTTAAACATAGTTTATTTACATAACAAGCAAAAAACAACACACAGATTACCTAGGAAACCAAAACATTTGTTATTTTAGAGGAGACATTTGTCCAAGAGATCAGTTTAGCAACTAGTCAGACCATTAAAAAAAAAACGAAACCGGAAGTAAAGTTCGGATCCAGACGTGTATCGCGTCAGCGCACGTGCGTCCGATGAAACCGTCTATAGCCCCCAAAAAATAAGACTAAAAAATAAATGAAAGCAGATAGCTTGTAATGACTGCTGACTTTGCTTAAAGTACGTGATAAAATATTAGACTTCTTGTAAGTTATTTAGGCAAAAACCACATGCAACCAAATTCAAGTTTATTTTGGCAAGGATTGGGTAATGGCCCGTTTCTCAATGTCAGGGATACTTCCAGGACTGGTCCTTACAAGTCACTTCCTCCAGAGGCCAGGCGAGGCTCCTCTTTAGAATTCGGAAAACATGTAAATGGAACAGGCTAGCAAGTGCACGTCATTGCGTCATTATGTCAGTAAAAATGTGTACTTTTGGTGCTGCACGCATAGGATTGTGGGTGATTTGACAGCACGAAGAGCACAAAAGAAAACATTTGCATATTTTCCTGTATGTGGAATAGTTTTCAAACGAAGGACAGTTCCCTTTCAGTCGGTCACTACGACGTCACGTCGTGACCGACGAATTGGGAACTCGCTTAGAGAGACCAATCTGCTTCGTTTACTACAAAAACGCCAATGAACTTGGCATTGAGATATTTGCATAATGCTGGCGCCGCCCCGCCAGGTGCCTTTATAAGCAGCAGGTGCAAATAGGGAAATTAGCTTTTTCGCTTCGAAAGCCGGCTTTATCTGCTACTGAGAAGCTACTCTCTGCTCTTCTGGGAACGGTTGCTGAAGTTGATTGACAAGCAGTACTAACACAGCGGACGCTCGCAGTATTCCACGGCTCTGCATCTTTTTTGTTTTGAGTTTAGTGTGTGCGTTGCCTTCCCTGTGCGCATCATCAGCTGAGCACCTAAAGAGTGATTTCCCTAAAAGAGTGATACGTGAGAGCTCTGTGTCTTTTTAAAGGCAGCCACTCTCTCGTATATGCGGGGATCAGCGTCCTTTTCAGGATAGCTTTTCGCCCGTGCGATCTTGGATGCGAGAAGTATAAGGGTTCCAGTGACGGTCACGAGCGCTGTCTTCGTGCTCAGGCATCGAGCACTCCGGGGCTGCGTTCGTGGAGAGTTTCTGTTCTCTCTGTGAGAGCATAACCCTCTTGGATTGCGGAGACGACTGTCGTTTCTACGGGAACGCTGTCCGCGCCTTTGCAGTGCTGACGTCGCCATGGTGCGGCTGTCAAGCGCTCGCAGGGCGCCCTTCGCGTCACTACGCTGAGTAGGATGGAGGATGCGTCCTCCGCCTACCGGCCTTCTCATCCTCAGCCGGTTGAGGCTCCGGTGGAGACTGCAGAGTCGTGTTCTACGATGTCTGCCGAATCCATTGGACCTCCTTCTGGTCCCGTCACTTCTGCAGCATCAGAGGGGTGTCCATTTTTCCTCCGAGGCAGAGTCGTTCCGGAGATGGCGGCCGTGCCCGCGAGCGGCGGAGACGGTAGAGTTGGAAAGGTTAACCCCTCTCCGCCCGAACCGTCCCGCCCACATGATTGGTACTTCGGAGCTGCTCGGGCCTCTCGGTCCTCTCCTCCTGTGCCTTTCTTTCCCGCGGCACGAAGAGCTGACGTGATTTGCGGCCGTCCGGCCGTTCAGCTTCACCCCTCACCTCCCTCACCAACGGAGCCGCTAAGGGCGGGGACCCCTTCAGTGGAGCGGGATGCGTTCCTGGAGGGACCACCCAACCCTTTCCTCCCGTGTTTGTAGACAGTCGTCCGGTTACGGACGCTGCCCATCAGGCATGTCGGAGAGGCGGCTTCGGCCCTGCACGCAATAACGTTGCTGCAGGCTCACCAAGGCTTTACGAGGGAGCCCGCGACCTTCAGTCGTGCGATGTCCACCACAGTGGTTCAAGATCGCCACCTTTGGCTGTGTCTGGCTGACATGACGGACGCAGACGAGAACAACTTGAATGCTCCTGTCTCACAGACCGGCCTCTTCGGCGAGCCAGGGGAGTCGGACAGCTCCGCTGCGCAGACTGAGGCGATCTCCTAGGTCATGCCCCGGCGGAAGAGAGCTGCCCTTGGTCCACCACGCCGGCTCCTCAGTCTGCCTCTCGCCGTCGGCGTCCTGCGGCGACCACCTCCGTTCCCCTCCTCGGACCCCATCTCGGCAGCGCAGGAGAACCGGTCGTCAGCAGCTCGCCCCGCCCGCTTAGCCGCTTCCCGTGAAATTCGGGAGTTTAAGTGGCCAGTGAAGGGCGACCCGGATTGGCAGAGGATCACTCTTCAGGAGATGGAGCTCCTTCCCCCGATAGAGGGTCGGGTGGAAAATCCTTGGTTTGCATATGTTCCACCGGCTGTTCGGCCGGTACCCACTTAACCACACATAAGAGTGCATTCCTCTTCCCTCTCTAGGTCTCCGGAGGATCGAGAGAGCCGTGAGCGGGTTCACACCAGCTCCCCTACCTCTCCTCTATCGCCTGCGGGTGACCTGAGGAGTCCGAGCTCTCCGCTGAGGAGACCGGACCACCAGCACCCTCATCGGAGTCTGCACTCTCCGTAGAGGAGACCAGACGACCGTTACCCTCAGCGGGCTCAGGTCAGTGTCACACACACATACTGTAGATGTTTATGCTGTCACAGCAGACGCACCGGCAGTCCCACCTGTCTCGCTTCGCTGCCCCACCGCGGGTACTTCGGTAGTGTCGTTATTTCTCCTCGTACGGTGCCTGGGTGCTTGGCTTCAGTTCCCAGCCCGTTTCGTGGGGTTTTACGCACGATCCGCCTCGGTTACGAATCCGGCACTCCCCAAAATTCGGGCTTTCGTTTCACTGTGGTGAAAGCGTCCGATGCACATGTACTGCGTGCAAAAGTCGATATCCTGTTGGCGAAGGATGTTCGAGCCGGTCCCTCTTACCGAGATGATGATGATGATAGGGTTTTTCCAGCCTTTATCTCATAGTACCCAAAAATACGCGGTGGGTTACGATCGATTTGATTTACGCACCGGCTCTACGAAGGTGTTCTTTTTGGATGATAACGCCGAGGCTCGTATTTCAATATTCAGATCGGTTTGCAGCCTTAGACCTGTAAGACGTGTACTTTATGTGTCCATCTCCCCTCGCTTTAGACCGCTTTTTCGCTCTGCGTCCTGGGGTGGGCATATTAATACTAAGTACACCGTTCGTGCTGTCTCTCTCTCTCCGTGTCTCCATGTAGTCACGGCATTAAAATATCAGAGAGAGAGAGTTGTTCGCATTCTGCTTTTATGTACGTCGACTTATAATAGCCCGTTCTCGGCAGACGTGCGCGAACACAGAGAGTTAATGCTTCGGCATCTCGCTCGTTTAAGTCTTCAGGTCGACTGGGAAAGAGCAACTTTGCCCCGTGCAGAGGTTCTTTTTTCTCAGTATGGAAATAAGACTCGATCGACTAATTGGCGTGTTTTATAAGAGCGCGCAACCTAGTCAGTTCTGACTTGCCTCGGTTTAATTCGAGGGAAGTACGCGGTCCCTCTGAAACAATTTCAGAAGCTCCTGGACATATGACAGCATGCTGCGGCTGTGACATCCGCCCGAGCTGCTTCATATGAGACCGCTTCAGCGTTGGCTTACGATCGAGTCTCGAGGAGAGCGTGGCACACCGACATACACCGTGTAAACATTGCACCTGCGTGTCATTTCTATTTTTCCCCGTGGTAGACCCGGCATTTCCTATAGAAGATATGCCCCTGAGGGGTCTCCTGGCATTTTCTAGCATGCAATGCCCTCAGCACGGGATGATCAGCCACGTATGACGGGCTTGCAGTCTCAGGGGTGTGCATAGCACCCCAACTGCCGCGAGCGGTGCGCTGTATATCTGGGACTTGTACGCTCCGCTATGGAGATGCGAGGGAAGGATGTATTAGCCGACACCAATAACATTGCGACTGTTGCGTTATTTACCGTTAAGGCGGTTTTGCGCTCTCGTCACCTGTCGCATCTCGCTCGTCATCTCCTCCTTTGGAGTCAGAAGCATCTGAGGTCCCTTCGTGCCATTTACATCCCGGGTACGCTCAATACAGCGGCAGACGCGCTTCCCGAGCTGCGCCCCCGGCGAATGGCGACTCCACCCCCAGACGGTCCAGCTAATTTGGAAGAAGTTCGGTTGTGCGTAGATAGATCTGTTTGCGTCGCCGGACGATACCCACTGTCGCCTATTTTATTCACTAACCGAGGGCAGCCTCGGCGTGGATGCGTTGGCACACAGCTGGCCGCGGGGGATGCGTTAATACGCATTCCTTCCAGTGAGCTTTATTGCGCAGACTCTGTGCAAAGTCAGGCAGGACGAGGAGAGCCTTTTATTAGTCGCCCCGTACTGGACTCCAGGAATTGGGTTTCAGAGTTAATGCTCCTCGCGACAGCCCCTCCCTGACGATTTCCCCTGAGGAAAGACTTTCTTTCTCAAGGAAGGGGCACATTATGGCACCCGCGCCCCGACCTGTGGGATTTCCATGTATGGTCGTTGAGCGCGCGCAAGGTTTAGGTGATTTATCGCAAGCGGTATCTAACACCGTCGACGCGGTTCGAGCACCGTCCACAAGACGGGCTTACGCGCTTAAAGAAACCTTTCTCGTCACCCGGTGCTCTTCGCAACGCGAGGACCCCAGAGAATGCCCATTAACATTGTGCTTTTATATCTTTAACATAGGTTAGATGGTAGGCTGTCCCTCCGCCATTAAAGTTGATATCGCCGCTATTTCTGCTCATCACTCTCTTATCAACGGCAGATCAGTTGGCCAGCATGATTTAATTATTACATTTAAGAGGCGCTCGCAGGCTAAACCCCTCGCGCCCTCCCTCTTTCCTCCTGAGACCTGTCCATGGTGCTGAAGCCTTCAGGTCTCCCTTTTGAGCCTTTGCAGTCTACGAGTCTGAGGTTTTTATCAATGAAAACTCTGACCCTGATAGCATTGGCCTCCATGAAGAAGAGTAGGGGATTTACATGCATTCTCTGTTGACGATTCGTGCTTTAGTTTGGTCCTGCTGTCTCTCTGAGACCCAGACCAGGCTACGTGCCCAAAGTTCCCACCACTCCCCTCAGAGGTAAGGTGGTGAGCTTGCAAGCGCTGCCCCCGGAGGACGCAGACCCAACCATGGCTTTGTTGTGCCCCGTACGCGCACTGCGACTCTACGTGGTTCGCACGCAAAGCCTCAGGACCTCAGACCAGCTCTTTGTTTGTTATGGTGGCCAGCAGAAAGGGAAAGCTGTCACTAAGCAGAGGATGTCTCATTGGATAGTTGATACTATCACCCTGGCTTATAATCTTCAGGGTATTCCTTGCCCCTTTAATTTGAGAGCGCACTCCACACGGAGCGTTGCCTCATCTTGGGCTTTAGCTCGTGGTTCCTCGCTAACAGACATCTGTAGAGCTGCTGGTTGGGCGACACCTAATACGTTCACTAGATTTTACAGTGTTCGTATCGAGCCTGTATCCTCTCGTGTTCTTTCCTCCACCAGGGGGAGCACGGAGAGCAGTCTCGCAGGTCGGCTTGCAGCCTCCTACTGATGCTTCATAACTGTGTCAGTATGGAAGGCCTTCAGAACAAAAATGCGTAATGGTTTGAATTGTTCTTCCTCCGCTGCCTTGGCAGCCTTTGTTGCGGAGCATTGGCTGTCAGCCTTTCACTAGCTGTATCCTCGCGAACCTACGTGTCTGGCTCGGGCTCCACATTGTGTCCCACCGGGTTCCTTTGTGAGTATTTTTCCGTGGGGTTAATCCTACCAGCCCACGTTTCCCTTAGCAGAGCACTGCTTTGCTTACACAGCCACGGCTGTCTTTATTCCTCAACTACGGTTGACTTTCGCCCACCATTAGCCCTTAAGACGGGTGGTGGCTTCCGCAGCGTTCCTATCCCGCTCAGGTAGGGCGCTTCCCAGTCGCTGGCACTTCTGTGGGGTTAAAGGAACATCTAGTGCCCGGCCTTCTGCCCTAAAACCTACCTCCTCCTCCTTAAGTGGAACCGGAGGGCTTTTACGCAGTCACTGGAAGAGGTCAGCCCCTAGTGGCGTTTTGATAGGGATTCCCAATTCGTCGGTCACGACGTGACGTCGTAGTGACCGACTGAAAGGGAACGTCTCGGTTACGGATGTAACCCTCGTTCCCTGAAGGAGGGAACGGAGACGTCACGTCCCGTCGCCACAGGTGCTGCCACCTGCTGTTACGACCGGTCACACTTTCTCCCGGCTTTCTCAGCGAAAAGAAGCTAATTTCCCTATTTGCACCTGCTGCTTATAAAGGCACCTGGCGGGGCGGCGCCAGCATTATGCAAATATCTCAATGCCAAGTTCATTGGCGTTTTTGTAGTAAACGAAGCAGATTGGTCTCTCTAAGCGAGTTCCCAATTCGTCGGTCACGACGTGACGTCTCCGTTCCCTCCTTCAGGGAACGAGGGTTACATCCGTAACCGAGACGTTTCCTCATTTCCGAGGAACCTTGACATTGAAACAGTCCTTCATCCTTCCGAGGATCCTTATATATCGGCTCTATAGTTGAAAGGATAGTTCATCCAAAAATTATTAAATAATTTATAACATTATTAGGGTTAATGCAGAGCCTCTGCCAAACATGGGCTTGACTTCTTTTTCTTGTGGTTCTTCTTGTTGGTTGGCAAACCAGTCTCTCACTGCCACCTATAGAGCGGGAGGTTAAAGCGCACTTCCTGTATATGCTTGCATGTATAGCTCATGTTTGGCAGAAGCATTCATGTTCATTTCAATTTCTTGCAAAAACGATCAATTGGTATCACAATATGTCACCAGGAGTCATGGGGATTACTTTTGTATTAAATAACTTCTTTTTGAATTCTATTGCTTGCTGGAATTAGAGATAGGCCTTACTATTTGTCATAAGATTCATTGTCCACTCCATTTAAATTACAATTCCATACTCAGTGCTTTGGGACTTTAGAGAGATTTGGGTTGGGTTGTGGACGGCACACGTGTCAGTCATCTCTGTCCGTGATGTCGAATACAATTCTGAGGTTCTGCTTTCTAATGAAGCGCTCACATGAGTGCTATTCACCTTAGATTTAACAGCAGTGAAACTTTTAAAAATGCATCCAGTAATACACAAGAGGATTAAAATACGAGATAAGATTGAGCTCTCAATACAAGAGGCATTTTGCAGTTGTCGAGTTCCAGTTCAATCTTCTGTCGCAGATTGCTATTTACTGCCAGGATATTACCGCAGTTACGTGATGGCTGCTCTTCACATCTGTGGTGTAATTTCATTTTCAATATCTTGCATTAAAAACGAGATGACTGCCTATCTGCGCTGTCCGTGTGACATCACAGACGATGTCTCTCAAATTAGAGCTGTAGAGTATCGCTTCTCCCTCATCACAACACAAACATACTGATCTTACAGAAGATTTAACACTCCTGGTGAAAGGACCTACGTGTCAGTGTTGAGAGGTGACACACCTTCAAAAAGATGACACTGACTCATGAAAATGAGACTTCTCTCTTTGGGAAAATCGCTGAACATCTTGATCCATTGACAGCCACAAAGACCCGACTGCCGTGAAGCTTTTAACGGTGTTAGTCTGATGATGAGTTTGTGAAGATTCACACAACATATGTCAGCTTCAGGGAAAGAGCTTAGAATAACAAACATGCAACATTTCTTACAAATAATATCATATGATTATACCCAAATGATTAGCATTCAGCACCCTTTAAACTCTGGATTTTAGTTTACTGATTGCAGAATGTAAAACTGTATTTATCTAGGCATAGCTGTGAGCCTCAAACACGCAAAAGCATGCAATAATTGATATAATGAAACATTAATTATTTAAAAAGATGTTCTGATGGTTCTGGACTGGTTCCAGGTGTCTGGTTTGGGTGGTCTGAGCACCCGTGACTCTACTACTGTGATGTGTAGTTAGTGTTGAGCAGATGGGTTAGATGTCACTCGCTCACAGCCGTGATGTATAATTAGACTGAAAATGCGTCACGGTTGTCACCGCATTTCTGACACATTTTTATTAGTGAGGTGTATTTCAGTGCTGAGGTTATATATATATATTTAGTGATGCTATAGCTGATAACACCGCCACAGGAAAAGCACGTTGTGTTCATGAGTGGAAGTGCACGTATGCTGTCACATTATCACAACTAATGGTATAGGAGAATACGTGGCAGTAAACACAGTGCTTATTGCTTATGACTGACACATTGTTAAACTGGCATACCTGAACATAGCACATGCACACACAGAGAGAGAGAGAGACAGGTGTGTAGTAATGGAGGATTTGAGGTGTAATAGCTCTGATAAATCATGATTAAACAGTCCAGATGTGCTGTGTGCTCATGTGATCATGCTGTCAAATCAACTCATGATGAGACATTACAAGAGTTTGTGTAATAATTCATGATAGATGTGCATTCTTACTAGAGAGATGTGGAGAGAGAGAGGAAATATATTAAAGTGTAAACGTTCATGCAAATCACAACAACTCTTCTAGTTTCTGTTGTTTTCCGACAGGAACTAAACGTTGTTGTGTCCTTATGTCATTTATTATAATAAGGAAACGTTTAGTTTTGTCTATCATAATCTAATGCGGGATCCAGAGAAGATTGTTATTCAGAAGGTCAGATCTGTTTCTATTTGCATTTGGAAAATAAGCGCACAAAGTGGAACCTCGCAGAGAGGGAAAACAGCATTATAATGACGACAATACAATTGGCTATTATCAAGCTCTTGTCCTTTTGAATAATTCAGAGAATTCCTCTGAGGAAATTCAACATACACAAGAGCACATTATTCAATGCTTTTACCACTTAAGAAAGAAAACTGTGTGTGGCTTGAATGTATATTCACATGAGCTTGGTTGAGTTTGCTTCATTTTACCTAAAGAGATTCAATTATGCGCAGTATTTAGATTCATTTTTACAAACTTAACCAATCCTGCTGTTTGCTAAGACAAGTTTCCCTATGACTGTCGGTAAAAGCGGAGGATTTTAAACTTGATGCATTTCTTGCCAATGGGCTTTTTTAACAGCAAATACCTCTGAAATTCACTTGATGCTGAGACCAAAGAATGACATGAACACAACACCAAGGTCATGCTTTTAATGTATTTTAAGTCACTGTGGATGATAAATGTATCATTAATTCATTTATCAGATCATTATGCATTAATAAGACAGGAAATATCATTTACCATTATCACAGCAAACAAATGAGCTGGACCTTTATTAACATGAGCGCACCATGTGGTTAGGGTGGCCCTTGTGCCAGTTCCTCCGGACACGTCCCGAACATGTTTTCGGGTGTGTTCTCCAGAAGTCGCGTTGCTCGACCGCATACATCATCGAGGTTCTCACATTTCAGTTAAAATACATTCGAAAATTAAGATTTATTTATTTTAAGACATACAATCATTGTACTTTAACTCTTACCTTGAAATGTAACGGTTGCTTTTCTGAAATTGAACCCGAAATATTAAACCTTGATGACGTATTCGGTCGACCAAAGCGACTTCCAGAGAATGCACCAGAAATCCTGGGTTGCCAAGTTGTTGTTAGCCTACCAGAAATGGTAATAATCTTCTTCTGGTTTCTGGCTTTAGCTGTTAGGATTATATCGCCACCTGTTGGTTTGGCATGCTCTTGACAGTGCGTGTTTTGTGTTTTTATTAACCGATTTTTTTTAACCATAATATGTGGACCAATTTTATTTTACACAAAAGTGGAAAACATGCAGACATATACCTGTATCAGGATGCACAATAAATATATAATGGTTTCATTTCAGTCACCTGTCTTTAACATTTGTAATGTAAAATCAATATCCATAAACATTGTTCTTTTGCCTTTTCAGTCTGATATAATTTTTTTATAAAGGTATGATATAAAGAAAGTTATATCTTTATTTTGTTACTTTTAGTTATTTTTATTGTTAAAAAACAAGAAACATTTCATTTCCTTTATTAAAATAAAAACCTGAAATATTTTAATATTTTAACTTCAATAAATAAAGATTTAATATACAAAACTATTTTATTTTGATTGTTTTTTTTTTTTGTTTTTTTTTTTAAATAGTATTATAGTTCATATTTTCAGATTTCCATAGTATGTGTATGCCTTTAAGTGACATATCAACCTTTTGGTGGAGGCCAATATTAAAAAAATTCTGGGATGTGTTGAAAAAATACATTGAGTGTTTAACTAGTGACATAACAAATAAGAAATGCAAAAAAATAAAATTTCAAATGCCTTTTTTTGGTGTGGCAGTTAAAGGGTTAAAGCTGTCTTTCTCAATCTCAACCAAACAATAAAAGAAAGAAAAAAGTTGAAGATATATTTTTCCTATAGATATTGTTTTTGACTTTTTGTGTGCCAAATCTATTAGTTCTACAGTAATTTTATGATACGAAAGCAGTGATTTTGTTTTTGAACCTTCAAAAATCTTTAACTCGTTTTTTATTAAAATTGACTTTGCTGACTCTGTCAACTACAAAGACGTGTTGCTCTGTCATTTTGTGTCAGATGCCAACAAATCATACATTGTTTTCTGACTCATTTTGCCAGCACGGGTCACATTTTTTAAAACTATTAATCATAAATGTACTGTATGATTTTTACTGGGTTTTCACAGACTGGGTCACATATCTATATTATTTTTATATGAATAATTAAGTTTTTTATATCCTGTTCTTCTGCCATGTCTTTTATCAAAAGCTGCTTTGTAACCATGCACATTGTCAAACATAATATAGAAATAAAACTCAATTAAATTAAAATGCATTTATGCAAATGTAAAAACTTGTGATGTGTCAGTTCATGTAATGATTCAGATATATGTGATGTTTTTTATTTTTATGCTTAAATTAAAAAACAAAAGTGGACACATTAGACAGTAACAGTAATCTAGTGCCAAAGGTTAAATGAGTAAACATGCTGACCAATAGCACTAAAGCAATATTTTGTCAGGGTAACACCCCCAACAAATCTGATTTAAATCCTCTTTCATGGCGACTGAGAAACGCGACACACACAGCTGTGAATGCTGGCACAAGCCGGACCGTTTGATAAGGACATTTGCTTAATCGACTCGCCTGTCAAAGCAAATATTCCTCCTCACTACCTGCTGCTACAAACCCACTCTCTCTCTCTTTTCTCTTTCTTTCTCTCTTTTCTTTCTCTGTGCACTGAAATCTTCTCCTCTCAAAGCCAATTTGCAGACTTGGGTTAAGTAAACACCTGTTTCCTGCAAAAGTCCCCGGAGGACTCACCAGACAATTTACACCACTAACAAGCACAGAAATCCACCTGAGAGTCACAGGCAAGAACTGTTCCCATTTATATCTGCTTCAGAGAGACGAACTCCTCCTGATCGAGCGCTTAATATCTGACCAAAGAGACCGGGAGGAATCCAGTGCTCACTGAACATCACCGAGAATTCTGGAAGGTGGACGAGGACATGGATGGAGTTTGACTTGTGTGGGGCGAGTGGCTGTAATCCTATCAGGCCCTTGAAATATAAAAGTCATTTTTTTTTAATTGAAAACATTTAAAAGTGTGCTAATGACTGAAGTCACAATGTGAAGGCAAAAAAAAGAAAGAAGCGGCAGTCTCTTCCTACGGTGTTATACACTATTTTAAAGGTGCCGGATGCTAAAGGTGTTTTACAGTATTTCACAAGAACATTTTAAACATTTTCAGAGAGTTTTGTAACAAATCAAATGTCTATCCGTTGTCTTCTGCATTTCTACAGAGCCCCTAAGGGGACAAAAATAAAATAAAGTTTAGTTTCACGTGCGCACGTTAAACTATCGCATGCACGAAATAATTAAACTTTTCAAAAAAAAATCTGCACATAAAGTTTCACGTGAGCACATGAAATTAAACTTTAGATTTTTTTTACTCCAATGTCACCTTAGGGGCTCGGTACATTTCTGTATCTCAGTGTGGTATTAATATTAAACTGATCAAATGTCATTTGATTTCCATGTAACATACTTTGGATAAAAATGCCAGTTATATCCAGAAATGTAAATGTCCGTGCATCTGAAAAAAATATATAAATGTGAAGGATATTAGACTTTATCTGTGTGGTTTAGTGATAAATGTGCTCTTCAAAAGAGACCCACTGAAAAAAATATAAAAATGACAAAGCTTCAAGATAAATAAATGCACTCCAGCATAAAACCAGACAACCTGAGCAAAGTCTCACGGGCAGAGCGATAACTTTCATATTCAAGCCTGCAGAGACTGCAGCTGAATGCATTTTGCATAAAAATGTGCCCACACAAAAATACAAGTGATCATAATGCATACAACCATTGGACAACTTCTAAAAACAAAAATTAATGATAACAATCACAGATCTTCATTGAACATCGGTAGATCTGCGATTGAAAAGTAAACTCCTGAGCATGAAATGGAAATTGAAAGAGGGGTCGAAGTGGGAGAAACGCACAGAAATAATAAAACTTCAAGCATTGCCGTACTGTTTACTGTCTGCGTAGACAGCGATAGCTTTTTCAAAGGCAGTGTGCTGACTGTCAAGTGGATGATATGAGACACTGCACTACATAGACAGCATCATGAAAGACATACAATACAAGACACTTCCATCTATTGATCTCCATTATAGTGTAGAAACAATCGTAATATGTTATGAAAATATATTGGCTCAAAAAATATAACTCTTGATAGATATGATCTGCTAAACATTTCTTGTCTTGTTGTTTATTATCCTGTTGGACTCTGAAGTACATCATATTGCAGAAGTGAAATGAACTGCAAGCTGTCTAACCTGGCATCCCACATAAATAATCCGTTTACGCTCATGTTTCACAGGTATGCTGATATCTGTTTGCATGTACAGAGCACTTCACACACATCAGTGCGAAATATGAAATATGAGCAAATGTGAAATGCTCAGTTTCAGTTTGTTAAAAAGCAACTGCGAGCACGCAGCGAGTGAAGCTGAATCTGTGGCGATAATGTAATGTATGACATGCAGTCTCTCCGTCTTTACCACTCAACCAATTACATGTGAGCGTGTGACCGCTGGGGACTTTGTGAATGATAATATTGAGGGCATCAGTCACATTACCGTGATGGCTTACAGGCTCTGACATCCGTTTTAGCTAACGTATCGACTGTGAGACGCTGCATCGCATCCAATAAGGTGAGTCACCTTGGGCTCAGAATCTCTACTGTCTTCCTCTGTCATTTGTCTTTTAGAGAAAGAGCAAAGGATTAAAAGAGAAATATTGTTAGTGCGCAAGGCATCAGGAGATGTTAAAGGTAAAAATCGTTTTTTTTGTTTTTTCATGTGCTAAGCTTCAGAGAAGCATCTGATGGTGTTTTATGCACACTACTGAGTACAAAGACACTTCTTCTAAGATTTCTTTAGTGACAGAAACATTCCCAGAATTTATTGCAACTGTAAAAGTTGAAAGAATGTTAATGTGAGTACAGTTAATCTTTAAAAAGTGCTACTTTCATGTTAAAGATGAAAAGATATGGGCCTGTGAGTGCACTTAAGGACTTGTTTATGTATTCATCTACACCTGCGATGACATGAAATATTGAAGCTCTCATTGATGGCACATCTCATCTTCATTAGACTTCAATTGGAATGAATCTATCATCATCATAATCTCCTTCACTTAGCCCCTCAAGGACAGATAACATCCAATAATATCCAGTCATTAGATCTTAGTCTTCACTTTTAATAAATGGCAGAGTTTAATTAACAGTGGTCTGAAGGGAAATGAGACCTATTGATCTGTTTAGCAGGTAGATGTTTCTCTTGAATATTGAGGAGAGATGTATCTCTCATATTGGTTTTTCTCAACGTTTACAGGAGACTTCTGTATCTTCAAATCACTGCTGAACCTAAAAGTAGAAAGCGGTGAGCAGGTGTTTGTGCGTCATGTACCTGGAAACATTTTAGCGCCTTCCTGGAGTTTGGAAACATGCTGAAAAATAATGTTTTTTTCCAACCTTAATATTTTATTAGACTGAGAGCAGCGTACATCTGGACACACTTTTAAAACATCAGTGTGAAAGCTCTTTCAGAATAATACTTACTTCTGAGTTCTTGTGCTTTGGCCATAAGAGAGAATTACATGGATCCTTTACAAAAAAGCATTCCCAGAATGCCTTGCAGTTACACAATATGGAAATTATAAGACCTTGACTAATTTAAGTTAGGACTACGTGAATAATTTGTGGTATATTAAAGCAATATTGCTAAAACTAGGCGGAGATTTCCAGTTCCCAGCATGCATTGCATGAGACTGAATAAAATACAATAAATGGTTATTTATGCATTTTAAATTAAGTTAAGAAAAGATGGGGACTTATTTATGTTTAGTATGTTCACTGTAAGCCCGGAAAAGTTGTAAAGTAAACTTGTTGCCATAAAAAATTAAGTAATGATTACTTAACAACTTGAGTGAAGTTCACTTAAACATATAAGCTGTTCTAACAGCAATTTTAAGTTGAATAGACTTAAAACTCTTAACCTGGATTGACATTCCTAGAAATTTGTGAGGAAATCTGTTGTACTAAATAACATTAGTTTTTACACAGGTTAAGTTGTATTAACATAGAACATTTAGTTGGTGTAGCAGACAAATCAAGTTGCCATTTTTTTAATCCCTTATATTACTTTTAGTGTTATAAATGGTATCATAACACAAAATTCATGACTGACTTTAAGTCAATCATTGAATAAACATGATTCTCCACAGAAGCACACACAAAACTATGTTTTTGAAATGCATTATCAATACTGTGAAGAGAAACACAATAACATTTTCTGAACAGGGTTCATGTACGGTAACACTGATCACCTGAACGATGACTTCACAAAATTATCATTTACAATAAAACAACATCAACAATATAAAAGCTTAAAAGTTTATGACATTTTATTAACAAATATTTAAGTATTGAAAGTTTGTATCATTTTTTGTTCTGTAAAAAGCCGAAAATAATCAAAATACTCAGGGGCAAAGGATTATGGGTATTCCTCACAACATGAACTAATAATTTTAAGTTCAGTTAACTTGAATGTTTTAGTTTACTGGATTTCATACGCTTAAGTTAAATCAACTATACTTTTTAAGTATTTGGTTCAAAACTCAAAATATTAAGTGATGTTTACGGTATTGTTTAAGTAAAGGCAATATCTGGGTTAAGAGTGTTGTTATATTAGTATTTGAAAGAGTTTCTGTTTTGTTGTTGGGCAGATGAGTCGAGCATTCGCTTAGGATGAGATTGGTCTCATTGATAGCTATCAGTTATTTAGGGTGGGTTGCACCAACAATTATTTAATGAGGCAGAGTTTAGAGCTAATCTAGGGTTTGTTGATTTCAGTTTCATTTTAATTTGAGTTGCACCACTTAAAAACAAGCAATGAAATAAGAAAGACATTATATTATACCAAATACACAAAAATTAAAATTCTGTCATTATTTACTTGCTCACATTTTGTAATAAACCTGTATAAATGTCTTTGTTCTGAGAAACACAAAGAAAGATATTTTAATGAATGTTTGTAATCAAACCATCCGTGAGCCCCATTCACTTCCATAGTACTCTTTTTTCCTACTATAGAAGTAAATGGGGCTCACAAACTTGATATTTTGAAATGTTAGTAGAAGCAACATGATTAGACAATCTTAGCATTGCTGAATTTAACTCATTTTTACTCAGATTAACTGAATTGAATTGTGCTAAGGTAACTAAAACTAATTAAGGTCAACTAAATTAATATATCTAAATTTAGATCATTTAATTGCATGCACCACTTTTTTGTGGTTTGAGCAAATTCAATGAATCATATTTCTTAGTGAAGTACAGTAATGCATCATTATTAATATGTTTTGATCACTGTAACTAAAAGTCATCTTTGAATCCATTATCCTAACATGTGAGGGATAGTTGCTGCCTAAGTAAAGCACTTCAAATAACTCACTTATAAGATTTGATTTCAGTTAGTAAGTTACCTCAGAAGAGAGCGGAGGAAACACTAAAGTGTGTTTGCTGGAATATGATTTTAGTGGCAGCGCTGTGAAGAAATAAAAAGGGGACTGTTACTGTAAACCCAATACAACAAAACCTGGTGCAGGATATTGAAGTTAAATGAGTTACGAATGTCTTACTGAAGAAATGTGGTTAAATTCTCAGTATAACCTGGATTAATGTATAACTTTCTTCATCTCTACTGCTATACTGTCTTCTTACAATCACTTAAACCTGCCTTATTCATTTCATTCAACTATTTGCATCAATTCTTGTCAGTTTAAAATGAAATCTAAGCACATTTATAACTGACCTCTGGAACAGATTCAGCATACGGTAAAAGCCTGTGAAAATATTAACGACATGATAAGTAGGATTTTTGTAATTAAATATTCAAAAACATTATATTTAATGCAGTGGTGCACTTTCATTATCCCAAAAGTTCCCAAGGGTTTGTAATTCCAGAGAAGTTCCTGTATGAAATAATTGCTTGTCCGTTGTCTGCCCTGTAATTGTTGTCCTGGTAGTGACTTAAAGTTACAATTAAATTGAAAACTTTAATTTTGGGGGGAATATTGTGGTATTTTTTTTTACAAATGACTTATCTGTGAGCTTCATTATTTTTAAAAAATTAATGTGCCCTCATAATCTTTAATCAAAGTGCAAATCTCCGTCCATCCTCATAACATCTCTCTTTACTTCTGGTCAAGGGGTATGGCAAGTGGGCGGAGCCCAAGAGAAAAGATTGCAGCAAATAGCAACATGACCCAACTTTCAGTGATCCAATCAATTCTTGATGGGCACTAAAAGTGGTTCACTGGTTCATAATCATAGGGGAACCATTTTAAGTGCCATATAGCACCTATGTAGCACCTGCGTAGAACCCTATTGTGCTATACAGAACCATACTGTATCTGGGGCTAAAGTGGTGCCACATTACCCCCGTATGGTTCTTCATAGGTGCTTTAGGTGCTACATAGCTCTAAAAATTGTTCCTATATGATTACAAGGTTTTTGTGCTATATTTAGCAAATTTTTTTAAAAGTGCAGGGAAAATAAGACAATCACTACTTCCATTTCGTTGTGACTTTATTATCTGTGCTACCCCTTATTTGCGGTTTCAGGAACTATGGCAAGACAAGTGGACAAACGCAGAAGTGGTGGTTACACAGCATCTAGCATGCAACTAATTCATCATAATGGAATAAAATAAACTGATCAAATGTACAGGTTATAAAACAAGAATTCATTACCTTATCAATGAAATTATTAGCGGATTCCATACGTCTCTGGATGGTGAAACATCATAACATCATTAAGGGGACACTTCACTTTTTTTAATATGCTCATTTTCCAGCTCCCCTAGAGTTAAACATTTGATTCTTACCATTTTAGAATCCATTCAGCTGATCTCTGGGTTTTGGCATAGCTTAGCTTCATTGAATCTGATTATCGTATTTTTCGGTCTGTAAGCCATGTTTTTTCATATCTTGGCTGGTGCTGTGTCTTACCGTCAGGTGCGCCTTGTAAGTTAGTATGAATTCATTTTGACATTTATGAGGCAAGAGACAACATTACCGTCTACAGTCGCGAGAGTTCGCCATATCCTGCTTCTGTATTTGTGTAATTTAATGGATTCTGTAATGTGGAATGACGAGTATGCGAACTTCATGCTAGTTGGCTTGTTCGGTTAATTTAACCTTTTTAACCTTCCAGGTAAGTTCTGTATGCTATGGTTTATCGTTTAAATAACTGATATTACTTTAACGTACAGACATCTATTCAGCCTGCTGCTCTGTCTGCTATTGCTTAGTTGAATAACTTGCCTTTTACAGATTAAATGTCTGTTCTTCGGCTTGGATTTTGTGAAATAATTTTCTAAATAAACGCGTCGTATAGTCCACTGTGACTTATGTTATTTCATCTTAATGACGCATTTTTGAATGATGTGGCTTATATTCTGGTGCGGTTTATAGTCCGGAAAGTACAGTAGACTGTTAGCATTGCGCTCAAAAATAACCAAAGAGTTTCAATATTTTTCTTATTTAAAACTTGTCTCTTCGTGTACTAAGACTGACAGAAAATTTAAAGTTGTGATTTTCTATGCAGATTATGTCTATGAACTATATTCTCATTCTGGCGTAATAATCAAGGACTTTGCTGCCGTAACATGGCTGGAGGAGGCGCAATGATATTACGCAGCTATTGAAAGATAACAAGGGGACTATTTTTGGAGTGCTGCATAAAATCATAACTTTTAATTTAAAAAATATTGAAACTCTTGGGTTATTTTTGAGTGCGATGCTAATGGTCTACTCAGATTCAATGGATTGTGCTAAGCTATGCTAAAAGTGCTAGCGCCAGACCCGGAATGGATTTCTAAAAAGTTTAGGGAGCTGCAAAATGATCGGAGTGTCCCTTTAAGCTTTGCCTTTGTTATTGTGTAGTAGAGAGCTCTAGTGGTGAAACCAATGCATTTTATTTTACTGTAAAAACTGGGAGCACCTGTATTATTTTATTATAGTTTACTGGTGACAGTAGGTTGATAATATTAAAATCATCGTAAAAAACTATGAACGGGAAAACATGCAGGCACCAACATACTATCCCATTAACACTGTATATTTTTTTTATTTCATTTATTTTTATGCATTTGGCAGATGCTTTTATCTAAAGCGACTTACAGTATATATTTTTTATCAGTACTTCTGTACTATCAGTGTTCCCTGGGTTCGAGTCCATAACCTTTCATGCTGCAAATGCAATGCTCTACCATTCTACCACTACCATCCTTTTATTTTACACATACTAACACACACGCACATGTTTAAGGTTCCAGATCTCCGGTCGAGCTTCTCTTCAGTCTAACCTGTGATTTATGACTGCTTCTCTGATACACGGCATTAACGCTTTTTGAGTGCTTCACAGGCCACGAGGAGCAGTGAAATAAATCAAAAACCCATATAAGAGGACGAGCCCGTGCCCGAACATTACTATCAGCCGTAGACCGAATGCAGAAAGTGTCTAGTCAGTATCAGGCACAATGAATGAGGCCATTGAGTCTATAGCACTTGTCTGTGTGTAAATGCATGGTTATGGATTTTAAAGGCATTTGTTGTGTGTGTATGCACCGGGCTGGAAACAAAACATTCATCACGGTTTTGTTTGCAGGCTGCTTTGAATAATGCAAGCATATATTCAGACGAGTGCATCTGTTTGAGGCGTGCTGGACCGCATCTCCGGCTGTAGGGATTTCTGTTCTGCGTGTTTCTGCATTAATCAAATCTCTATAGGCCGAAACACACTGGAGCTCTTTTCTCAGGTGCAAATTATTCAATAATGATTCTGCTCAAAAACGCCTCACGGTGCAAGTTTTAAAGAAATTATAAAAATACAGTTGTGATAAACAACACATACAGTATTGCCACTGTGGTTACTTATTAGGGTTGTTAATTAGAGCATGTGTTGATTTAGTACGGTTTAATATATTTAATAATGAATACATACATTTAAAACAATTAAAACACATTTATAGTTTTAAAGATGGGTTTTCCTACCAGAGCAAACAATGAAAACACAGAGAAGAACAAAGCACAAGGATTAGACAAAAGACATACAGTATATAGGTGCCACACTGACCACGGACACATGAAATGTACATTAAATAAAAAATGTCTCATTGCAACTATTATTACTTTTATATTATTATAACCGTAAAAATATGTCAAAACAATGCATAACTCTCGACATTATAAGTAACTTGAATTGAAATCATTTCCTTCCTCACATAGATCATAAACCATGAAAATTGATGGAGAAATATTGTGCGTTTAATCCAGTCTTGCCTGGTCTATGGTGGTGATATTCCAATGTATCCTCCAACTCAAACGATTGCTTTGGTTGTTTGTCCATTTCACCAAATACGACCAATAAATGCATTTAGTAAATTAGCGCCTCTATCGGCAGCAGGTGAAACTTAATATATTATGTTTTGGGGTATAATTTTGCTATGATGACATTTACTGGGATAAGATTTTTTGACATGCACCTGCAAAGATACTGATAGTCAGTTGAATGTCTGTTGAAATATCATCGCAATAAAGTGTTAGTAGATATTAAGCAGTAAGTCTACTAATTCTCTAAAGATTGGTAGTTGATAAGTAGTTGCAAAGTTACTTATAGTTAATAAAATGTCTAAAGTGGACTATCGAAATAAAGTGTTACCAATTATTTGAAAAAAAGATGCAAAAGTGATGACAATCCACTGTAAATATCAGATCCGGACGTACACTGATTCAAAAACTGCCGCGATGCTACGTCATCTATGATTGTGAAAGGCATTGGCTCTCGTGTGTCTCGTGTCCGATCGCATGATTACATCAGCTAAGAATGTGAAGCGCTATTGGCTCTTGTGACTGACTACGTCATGCTGGTTTATGTTTGAATGAGATCTTCATATAAAGTAATTGTATGGCTTAAGTTCGCAAGATTTGTAAGGTGAATGGTTTGTAATACTTTTATACTTTTTCATGCAATAAATCCCTGTGACTGTACTTTTACTTGTGTGTTGTGTTTTATATGGTTGAAAAGTGGTTTGGTTTAGGGTGAGGGTAAATATCTTTAAAACCATAAATGTTTATGAAACCGTTTCTACATTAAAACGTAACAACAGGTTGTAAAAGCGACTGCTGCTAGAGGACACTAATCCCTTAATACATCACTTTACGTCGTAATAAGGTGCTTGTACATATGACCTATGGGGTCGTTATATTTTGGAGGACAGTCACCTCTTTAGACTCAATGAGCTTCTTTTGTGCTAAAATGTTGTGTGTCACTTTTTTGCACCCATGAAGGAGCATTCAGATAAAAATGAAATTATTTTTTTTTTATTGTCGTCTTCATCAAGTGTGCTGCAGTCACTTTATGAGACACAATGTTCTGGCTTTTGGAGTTATAGAGATGATCACTTCTGATTAGACTTCTTTTAATGTTATAAAAATACATTGCACATCTTTATCATCTGGAAACAATCTTAAACAGATGAACAAACTCAAACCATGCATTTTGTGTAATATTTATTCAATGCATTGCTTTCCTCTGCCACAGTAATGAAAGCTAATGTGATTTTGCATTATTTGTCTTTTGGGGATTTTCTAAATTCTTTGCTATTAATTAGTTTATCAATCTATCATGCACATATTTATTAACAAATGCCAATGTTTATAACCAAGAAGGAGGACTCCTGAGCTATGAAACAATATCCTTCAATAAAATTCTCAGTGGGTTTTACTAGCGAAGCATGGATTTGTGTGGACACACATTGTGAAGGTTGAAGGTTCAGATTGCTTGAGCTCACCAGCAGAAGATCATCTTCAACTCCAGTGAGGCCAAAGCCATCAAAACCCTCCTGCTATCATCCTTCATATTCTCTACATAGACCTGCACTTCTGCTGTCATCTTCTGTTTATCCCCTCAGAGAGCACAAAGGAAAAGAGAAGCAGTATTTACACCAGTATTTTGCCTCGGCATTGACTGACAGCCCAATTATAAAGCACTCTCAAGGAGAAAACACAATTACTAATACACAAATGTAATAATTCCTTTCGTTTTTATTTTGCTTTCAAGGTTTTTTTCTGTGGCTGCGGATCTGCTGCCATTTGAATGTTGTTGCGCAGGAAACAGAAAATCTTTCACTTCAGTCGCACATCTTTTATTCAAAGGTTATGAGGACAGTCAAGGCTTCGGTGATTGTGGAAATGAAAGAAGGAGAACATCTATTTGCAGCGAGATTGTGTGCCATTTGTGTGTGCTGATATTAGACAGAGGACTCGCTAACAACACATTACATCCGGATGCTTGCCCTATACTGTATGTTGTTTGTATGCTCACACATTTACGGCCTGTAGAAACAATTCAATGTATTTGGGGAACTTCATCTCTAGCTTTTCACTTTATTGCACTTATTTTAATTTTTGCTATCTTCTTTGCTACCTTAATTCAGAAACTGAATAGGATTTTAAAAGACACATAACCGAGATGGTCTGACGCTTTTATTCCCACCTTACAGAGGTAATGGTCTGTTCATTGGTAATTATATTACTAAAGGTGTCTTAAAGAGATGACATCACCAAACTGCAAGCCAACTTTAATTATAAAACATTGCCTGAGCTTGGCCAAATCCAAATCAATCGCTTGATCAATAATCTGTTTTCATTCATTTGCATTTGCTTTGCTGTGGTGGCAGGATCTCTCTCTCTCTCTCTCTCTCTCTCTCTCTCTCTCTCTCTCTCTCTCTCTCTCTCTCTCTCTCTCTCAATCTATCTATCTATCTATCTATAGTATCTATAGCAGTCATTCAGTGAAGTAGCCATAAATATCTGCACTTCACTTGATTTAAAGAGGATTGTCTACTCTAGGGGCCACTCGGCTTGTTTTATTCTCGGTTACTTCAAGGAAAAGAAGATTTTCTTTTTTCTTTCTGCATGTTGTGTTTTTTCACAGTTCACTGCTTTCTTTCTGCTTGCAAATGCTGTAACGTCTCATTTAGAGAGCAGACGAATCACTCCGTCTCACTTCCTCTCCTACGCCAAATATTTGCGATCTTAAGTCTTTATTTATTGCTTGGGTAAAATATGAATGTTTTGTTTGTCTGACAGATTTTTCATGAGAGCAGATCTACTTCAGAAGCCGGTTTAAATCGAACGCAAATGAAAATGAGTTGTTTTGGTTTTACTAACCCCTCCAAACATTTGTACTGAAATCACTTCAGATTCTCATTTAAATTTCCCATGGGTCCAGTGACTCAGAGAGAAAGAGAAATAGTGCATTATTGATCAGTTTACATAAACACAATCCTATTAAATTCATCCACGAGAACACGGGAAAAACACAAACTTATATCAGTAAAATATGTGTTTACTCTACAGGCATTTAACCTGAAACTGATGTGGACGGTTTTGGAGTTTGATTTACACAACATGTCTACCAAGGTGCAAAATATGTTTTTCTGTCTCACAAAATAATTTCAAAGACATCTAGATGTTTCTTGAGGCTTTGTGTCTGCCAGCCACCAGGATTTCTTCATGAGAGAATATCTCCAGTTGGGTTGTGTTTGTCTTCAGCGGTCTTTAAATCATGTTGCAGATATCTCACAGACTGATCAGAAGTGTTGGGTTTGGGTTTAGTCCCATCTGACTGGAGATCTTCTTCTAGTGGAGTCTTACACATGATGATGGTTCCTTACTTTATAAAATTGGTTGAGAAATGTTCCACAGGTGTTGATAATTTGTTTTATGAATGCATATATCAGCTGTCAAATGTCTGAAAATAATCACCAGAGCAATGTTTGTGGTAATCGTGGTATAGGAGGAATAATTGACTCTGGTCCTTTGAATTATTTGAAAATAATGCATACCCTTGGTCAGTGGCGGCCATTGACTTCTTTTTCTTATCATTTCAAAATATGTGTTTGATGCGTCATGTCAACTTATGTGCATTAAGTGTTAAAATGCGAGCCTGCTGCAGACGCATCTAAAGAGTTTATGATAAAATGAACGCTTGTGTTTGTCAGATACTCACTTAATCTCCTATGTAATCAGAGTTTAGGGTTAAGTTAGTGTCTTGTAAGTATTGTGTGAATACGAGCATCTCTTTTATTATACATCCTTTTGACGCATGTGCAGCAGGCTTGTATATTGACAAGACGCATAATGCACATGGTTAACATGACGCAGCTAACATATATTTTGACATGACGAGCAACATGTATGACACATTCCGAACACATATTTTGAATTCACGCCCCTCAGAAGAGAAGTCACCGGCCGCCACTGGCTGCACTGTAACTTTGCATCGTGCCGCATTACCACCTTGGGTGTGAGATATTTTAAGAATAATTAACAGATGTCATCAATATTGTATATGTGCAACTTATTTCTGCATTCCTGTTAAATATAGTAGATTGCTTCTGGTTCTCTACGCTGACAGGCTGCTGTTTTAATAAATGAAGCCTTTAGGAGCTACAAAAGACGAGAATAACTGATGTCCAGTGGAAAGCATGAAACATTTTTAAATATTAATCAAAGATAGCACAAGTAAAAACAACATTCAGTTTAGAAATTAAGGTTTTTATTATGAAGGGAAAAAGTGTTTTCCCGCCAAACCTAATATCTGGTTAGCAGAAACAACTGCAATCAAGCATTTGCGATAACTTGCAATGAGTCTGATACAGCGCTGTGGCCTCGTGCCTCTGGCCTAATAACAGTTATATCTCACTCCTACTCCAGCCATATTGCTTCATTAATATTTACATTTGTTTCATGATCTGAAAAACTAAACTGTGACAAACCGCCAAATAAAAATAAAAAAAAGGTCAAAATGTTTGCAGCCGTGTGTTATTAGTTGTGAGTGGTAGTTATCTGAAAAAAAAACGAACCTTGGAATGTTGTGGCTGACCAATCAGAATCAAGCATATTAGAATATTTATTTATTTATTTAAGCAAAGGTATTTTTCTGATCTGTAATCAAACCTATATGAAGGGTTCAGATGTAAAACCCTCCAATGTGCATCTGAGATTGAGATTGATACTTTTAATGGATTCGGCAAACAAGCCGGTACTGTATGTCTGAATGGCCTGAAGCCGGGATTAAGCGGATTTTAAGCTAAATTATTTGGTGGCATTTAGCGGCTTTTGCATCTGAGCTCTTCATATAGAAATATTGTGAGAAGGAGAAAGAGAGACTTCATGCTTTTATAATGGTGGACGGTTGGAAATGAGCTCATCTGGTTAGTTTCTTAGCAGTAATCTGTATTTTTAAAGTTATAATTTGAGGCACCTTCGATGTAAAAGTGTAGATATTCAGCCTCCTCAGGGTCACGTTAATAATTTTATGAGTATTGAGCATGTTTCATGATTCATGAAGTATTGCTCTACGGCGTGAAGCGTGATCTGTTTACGCTCAGGCAAAGACACTTTCTCCTTCTCATTTGTCAAGTGAAATTGATCCTCAGAAATTTGTGGTGCTCTTGCCTGAAGACTTTTCCATGTGAGCGGTAATATGAAATAATGCTTGACGTGCCTTTGAGGAAATCTTTAAAAGAAAATATGACCAAAGAAGTAAGACTCCATTCCCACCTTCCTTTAAGCAGAATCTCAACATTTCTTTCAATGAAAGACCGCCACACCTGTGGGTGAGGTAAATAACCACATATTTCACTTTAACACACATGTATTTGAGGAAAACATTGATTCAGATTCACACATTCATGTTTCTGGGTCATTCACAGGTAAACTGTGCTATCTCTGGCAATGCTATGTTTCTTTTTTTATTAAAAAACATTTCTATCTGGGTCTCAAATGTGATTGGCTGATAGCTGTGAAATATTCCTCCATATATATTCCTAACCGCTTCACTATGTCGCATCGTTCAGACCAGTGATTTCATTCTGGCACTGGTGATTTTAAGAAACACTTGAGCCAAAAGAGCGGATGGTCACAAGCTCACACATTCAGTTGCACAAATGCTGTGTCTCAAACAGTTCCTCGCTCCCTTGGTCGTGAATCAGCCGGTTTTGGAAATTGTGTTTCATAGCGGGGCAAATTAAAATACACTTGGTGAATAGAGCAATGACAACAATCATTTTGGGTTTATCTGAGGCATCTGAAAAATTAGCAGAAAATTCTGTGACTATACCATGCAAATACTTTTGCCTCAAATCCACTTAATCCTGGCTTCAGGCCATTCAGAAATATCGCTTTGTTGGCAAAATCCATTAAACACCACGTCATTTTTTCAGTAAAGACCTCAAAGGGCATTGAAGATGAATGTGAGTCCTGGGCCTGAATGCAACCTGAATGTGGCAGTCACATGCATTACAGCGCCCCCTAATGTGTGCTTCAGTTTCTTTATATATGCATTCTGATTTCCATTTGCAATGTTTCTAGTTGCATCTATAGTGACCTTTCATTGGCATTAAAGTGAAATGACTGAACCTAAACTTAAGAATCTGCTCATTTACAAGAAAACATGTCAGACGCACTTTGAGGGTTTTGCATCTGAACTCCTCATATATTCATATCTACATCATCATATTTTTGCATGCCCAAAATCACCACAGACAACCAGATTAATTTGCTTAATATACAGATTATGATCTTGAAGTCAGTTTTATTGGCAGGATTCATAAACTTGTGAATTTGATGAGTTATTTATCAATACACTGAGTCAAACACAAATGTCATGAATGTTATTTTGATAGTCAGACACTTTAACAGTTATTGACTCGTCTGTGTCCCTCTGATCACCTTTAACATGCAGAAATCAGCACATGTCTAATGCAGGTTGTAATTCTTGGCATGCGACGGTCCCTTTGAAGTTTTCCCATTATTGAGATGTGATGTTTTACACAAGGCTGCTTTCATAACGCTAACATTCGCAAAATTACCAACTCTTGTTATTTTGTTTTTTATGCCAACAGAATGCAGTGATGTGCGGCTGAATTTATGTGCATGTTCATTTTACAGTCGTTTATCTTTTTAATGAAACGCAGGCCCAGTTGACTTTCATCTTTATTAAATGTTAGAAGATAAAGTAAAAGAAAACATTGAAATGGAGCAAACGTTCCCTATCAGAAGTCCTCTAACCAAACAACATTACCAAACATTATATGCATGAGAATCCTCTGAGCCGTAGCCATGACATAAAGGATCCCCTCAGAATAACTTTTAGCTCCATTCGTTTTTTCCTCTTTGCTGACGTGAAGATAAAGCCTCAGGCAGCATCTCTGGGATGAGGCAACGTTGTGTTTTCCTTAAGCATTAAAGCCCAGAAGCTCCATCAAAGCGAACGGTTGAGCGATACCGACCGCCCGCGGTCTTGTGTTTTAACCATCACCTCGCACTCGTCAGAAACGAGCCGGCGTGTTGTGAAACTGAGATCTAAACGGGACCACTGGAGTGAAACAGATTTGCATACTTGTGTTTAAAGATCTTTTCTGTAAGCTTTTGTTCTGTGTCCATTTCAGGCTCCAGTGGGCATTTGAATCTGATCAAAGGTGCTGGATGAACAATTGTGATGTGATTAAGATTCAAACACTGACAATACAGACGTGGTGTAAGAACAGAATTACACAGACACACAAGCTGCAAACTTCAATCCAATCAGATGAGTGAATCTCTGTTAAGAACATGGCCAGGTGTAATATCACAACCAAATCAAAAAGAGAGAATATATTTGTAATAACAGGGGTGCCAACAACCATCTGTCTTCATTGTTCAATTTAGAAATGCCCAACTAGAAATAACATCCTGAATAGCATGGATTTATTTATTATTGTCTGAATAATTTCATCTGAATGTCACAGGTAGGGGTGGACCCAGATGTAAATAAGGTCACGCCCCTTTCTCCACCTCGAGGAGATTCCCAAAGCCACCCCAATGACCAGACACACAAGGTAAGCATAATTTAAAATGTACTTTATTTAATTTACTTAAAAAGAATAAATAGGGAAGGGAAAACGGGAAACTTAAAATAATGGCCACTCTAGGCTCTCCTCCTTCGCCACCGACTGGATCTCCACACAGTCCACTCTCCTAATGTTCATTCTCGTTCTTCTTTCTCTCCACAGGTGGTCGCTAGGACACAAAAACACTGTTACTTGGACTTCGAGTATTTCTCACCGGCTCTGCTGTTTACAGCTCTCTGGGTAGGTATCACGTTCACAGTCTGTTCTTCAATTATTCACTCTCGTTCTCCTCTCTCTCCACAGGTATCAACTGGCAGCAGTGGCGGACTTACAGCACTTTACGAGGCGTCTGATGGGGTAAGTAGTTCCTACTTGGCGTCGGGGGCGAACCCTCTCGACTACTGGGTGGTGGCAGAGGGGTGGGATATCTCAACGTCTCACCGGGCCGAGCGCTTCCCTCTCTTCGCTGCCGTCAGGCGTTCGAACTCTGGACAGGGGCGCCCCTTTGTAGAGGCCACGGGACGATGGAATTCCTTCACCTCTCTCTCTGCAATAACAATATTCATGCACTTGAAAGTATCAATGGTAATAACCCCAAATCGTACTCGCACCTCTGCTGTTTCTTCAGCTCCTTACTGCCACTCTTCACATCCGCCCGATGTCCAGACGAAAAAGATCGTCCCAAGGCACCGTGCTATTTCCCGAGATCTGAAGCACGCTCACAACATATGCTGTATTGAACTAGGCTAGGACCAGCAGCCTCTTTGTCCTTCCTCAACGAAGTGCGTGAAGGCGGGGGTTTATCTGACAGGACACACAGCAATACACAGCAGCCCACAGCAAATATACAGCACCACGTCAAAATTAAAGGTGTTCACAGCTCAAAGACTCACCCACCACGCTCAGTGTACAAAAAGGACACCCGTCTTCCTTCACTTTGCTTGGTTCGGACCTGGCGATGAAATATGCAGCCTAGCTAGTGATGTCGTCGTTGTGACTGCTTCAATAGTATTCTTTCGGCTCACCCACCACGCTATGCTAGGGGTAGGGCCGCCCTCCTTCTCCTGGAGGAATCCAACATAAAGCCAGGTACATATACAGGACGCTTTCAACTTGGTCTTTGTACTCACATCAATGCCGTGTTCAATCCCTTTTCGCTTTGTCTCCGTTTGAAATGTACTCCGTTCACTTTTCAACCTTTAAGGTTCGCGATGTCTTACACAACCATTCGATTCCAGCCAAAAAGCTCTCTTCGGGGTGCTCCTTTACTCTCTCTTCCCGTCCTGCCTTTCTTTCGCCTCTCGTGGCTCCTGTCTTCTTTCCGCGCGCTTCGTAGCGC
Organism: Paramisgurnus dabryanus; assembly: GCF_030506205.2. Taxonomy (NCBI): domain Eukaryota; kingdom Metazoa; phylum Chordata; class Actinopteri; order Cypriniformes; family Cobitidae; genus Paramisgurnus; species Paramisgurnus dabryanus. The sequence continues at coordinate 37,987,463 of NC_133341.1, read as the reverse complement.
AGCCCGGATCAACAGAGCCTGCGGGCTCTTCAAAAGGTGCGGATCATCTTCCTGCCTTAGGCAGAGGAGCTTTCCCCGTGTCGATCGCCTCTCGTGTCTGACTTCCCTGCTTTTCTGTGTTCCAACAGGGCTATTTAAGTGCTTCATTTTCTTCCAGCCTCCAATCACACTAACCAATGCCTCACACCTGTGGCTCGTGAAGCCCTAACAGCGTCGCCCTGGAAACCAGGAAGTAACAAGGTCCATCTTCATATGCGGCCCGGTGGGGAAACTTCCGGGCGGAACCAAAACTTCCCAAACTTTGGTTCCGCCCTTAAAAGATCGTCACCTTGTGACATGAACAGCTGCATAGACATAACGGTAATCAACTAATGTTTGTTAATTTAATCCAACCGAGTAAGTCAGAGATGACGTTTAGTTTAAGATCAGTTTGAAATCACGAGTACTGTATGCCTGATGTTACCGAAGGGCAGAAGATAGGATGAGGAAAAGTTAAAGAACAAATATATGGTCTGATTCATGATTTTACATTTCCTTTGGTGTGTAAGTGTGTATTAGTTCATGTTAATGATATGCAAAAGGTTCAAACACCAAAGTAAACGATGATGCCCCCTATCATCTCCAACGTAAATCTCTTTTCTTGGATTACAACAAACACACGGATTGTAGGCAATAGTTTACTTCCTGGGATTGGTGTATTATAATTCCTCCCACTTTGACTTACAACCTGTGAGGGCGCACTCACACTATCCAAACCAAACCGCGCTCGGGCACGTTTGACCCCCAAAGCCTGGTTTGTTTGACTAGTGTGATCACTCTGTACCGCACCCGGGTGCGGATTGGTTAATCGCACCGCGGCCGGGTTGTAGAGGTGGGCCGAAGCGCGGTTCACTTGGGCTCACGCGATTCAAAAGGGGAAGACGTCAGTTGCGCGACCACTTACCTTCATCTTCCTGCGTAAAAACCTTTTGATGCACGCATGCAATCGCATCTTAATGACGAAAGCGCGCCCAGACTCAGATTGTTAAAAAGTACAGTGTGAGTGCGTGCACCTGGGGGAGTAGGGAGGGGTGACAATCGCGCTGGGGTTCGCTTTCGTCATTAAGATGCGATTGTTTTCAAAGCAGGAAGTAAAGCGCTCTCTTAACACTGGAACCCACCGTAATGATAAGTCTGTGTTTTTTATTCAGAGTCGTTTGGTGCGCGATTACAGACAGTCCTCTTACATGTCATCATGTTGCTTAGTTCATCTGTCACGTGTGCAGCTCGGACAATTACGTAACCCCGCTGCTCGCATCAAAAGGTTTTTACGGAGGCAGATGAAGGTGAGTGGTCACGGACCTGACATCTTCACCTTTTGAATGCCAAAGCCTTTCGCCCCTGAGCCCAAGTGAACCGCGCTCCGGCCCACCTCTGCAACCCGGCCGCGGTGGGATCACACTTGTCAAACAAACCAGGCTTTGGGGGTCAAACGCGGCCCAGACGGTTTGGTTTGGATAGTGTGAGTGCGCCTTAAGTTAACTCCTGTTAGCATTGCACTGAAGCTAAAAAATGTACAGTATGTGGAAAATAATATTTTTTTTAACCATAAACCACATGAACACATTATATTATACCAAATACACAAATAACATTGTTGTTACAAAGCATAAATAGTCCTCACTTTAGATGAGCTCACAAAAATAGTTAACTGACCACTTCTAAATGTTTTAACCTGAATTAATCATGAATTACAATAGTAATATCTGTTTATGGTGCATCTATTAACACACAGACTAACTTATTACTATACTTCTAAATAATAAGATGTATAAATTAATGTTTAAATAAGTGAATTAATCATTTATTTACACTTCCTAAATGATCTTATGAACCACTGAAAACGCCTTAATAACTGGTTTGTAAATAATGTAATACTTAGTTTAAGAAATGATGAATTGATCATTAATAAAGCATGAAAAGACAATTATTAAACACATTATATATATATGCTTATAAATCAAGAATAAAGCATTTATAAACTACTTACTAATGTCTAATAATGTTAATAAATGATTAATTGACTATTTAGTACTGCCTTACTAATGCTTCATAGTGTGCAGTTAGTATAAAGTGTTACCTTGTTTTTAAGCAATGATATACAGTAGTTGCACTTGTTGGCCAATTTGGAAAACTGCAATGGAAACAGTTTGGCATGATGTAAGTAAATCACATTATTGTTATTTGAAGATGACGCTGTATATACTAAAACCTCCTATAAACACCTCAATATGTGTCTGCTCCCATCAAGAGGCTTTCCTTGCCTATAATATCTCTTTTGATTTAAAACAATGAACTATTACCTCACAGAAACACCTTTACATTTGAGCTTCTAAGTATAAGGGGCTTTATAGTGCATTAATGTTTGGATAATACTTTTACGTTTCCTTCAGTTAACAATAATGGCTAGTGCTGTGGATGTGATATTATTAAACCTACCAACATCACTTGACATGATGTTTGGAATGACTTATTTTGAAAGGAAAAACAAAGTTTCAGTCACATATCATCAGTTAATAAAAACACTGCCATTTCGCAATAGTCTCTTGTTGACATTAACGCAAAAGTTTTGCTTAAATCTGTAATGGAAATGTGTTTTTGTTAATTCTCTGATCACATGTAAAATAAATCCTCATTGAATGTCAATGTGCTGTTCAGGTCAAATATTTATCACATCAGATTTCACCTGTGATCAATAGATGATGATACATTTTCTAAACAGATCCAGGTCACTGTTTGTGAAGTTCTGCTGACCTCGCCAATCTTTCCAATCAATAAATCAAATGAAGGAGAAGCCGTTTAACTGGATTAAGAGTGAAACATGATCATCTGTAGCTGTACGGGGAAATATTTTAGCACTGAAGTCTTCTTACCACAAATCATCTTTTCATTACAGGACTCTCAACATTCAGTTATGCTTAGCTTTGAGTTGATTTAAAACATATTATGTTTCTACAATTGTCATTATTTGCTTTGTCTGAAAGACATTTACCTTTTGCAAGGTCAGGCATTAGTGATGTTACAAATAAAAATAGTGTTTTTGTCCCCAAGCCCTTCAACTACAGTAAATGAAAAGATGTTGATAAAAAAATAAAGTGGACCTGAATGGTTAAATATTGAGCATTCGTGTTTAGGAATAATCCACAAGCAATGTGTTTTAATCCTAAAGCCTGTTGTTAAATTAGTGTAACACATGGCCTCTCATGACCTGTTAAGAAAGTGACACAGAACAAAACTTCACCAAATTTAACAGTTTATGATCAATTGCTGACTGTTTGTCTTTTTGCATTCAGTATTTAGGGTTCAATTCAATTCAGACATTTTACGAGCTTTCATTCTTAAAGCAGACATATCATGAAAATCTTTTTCCAGGTTTAAGTGCTATACTCGGGTCCCCAGTGCTTCTTTTAACCTAGAAAATGTGAAAAAGATCAACCCAGTAACTAAGTTTTGGTTAACCATTCTCTGCAGGCATGTGAATAAAATAGATCATTAAAAATGTGGCCCCCCTTGTGATGTCAGAAGGGGATCTTGTTATAATAATACTGCCTCTTAATTTGCACTATCCAACCACAGCACTTATTATCTGCATATTTAGTGCAGAGATCAGCTCATTTGCATTTAAAAGGACACAAACATTTTTGCTCACACCTAAAAAGTGTTAACCATACACTCGTCTGATCTCACAATGTCCATTATTGATGTACTGTTGGTCATGAAGGGTTTGGTTTGCACTATAACTTTACCTATCATATATACACCCTTTCATATTTAATATATATATTAATTTCCTCAAAGTTTGTAAATGTGAGATTACAGCAGCCAGCTCTGAATTCACTGACTGTTTCAAAGTCTCTATTCTGTTGAAATGACAGGAAACTCATGAGACATAAACGGGTCAAAGCTTTAAAGATAGAAACTGTAAAGCATGCAGGAAAAGAGATTTATCATTTGTGTATATTATTTGATCTCTGTTAGTACAGGACGTCAAATCAACCAAGTGTTGGAGACTCAATTATCTCATGTCTGAAAAAACTCAATCTATACAGTGCAGATATCTCATGTCTCATTACTGTATTTTAAAAGTGCTCCGCGGTTTGAGAATATTTGTGCTGGAGATGTTAAGACTCGGTCCTGCTTTCACATATGCTGTTAATATAATAACTTCATATAAGGTTAAGTTTTATATAAACCTTTAGAGCCGGGGTGTCAAACTCATTTTAGGTTGAGGGCTGGTTGGTAAATAACATCAACATGTGAGGGCCGGATAACTTTTTCAAGTTATAATTCTGCTAAACAAATTACAAAATAATAAACAAGAAAACTAGAAAAACAGACGGCTTTGTAAAAAACTAAATTTCATAAGAAACATTAACATAAAACAAATACACACAAATTTACATCTGTAAAACCTCATTTCATTCACGGTACTGAATATGCCACGAAGAGCCAGAAGAAACAGCAACATTTTTGGTTACATGAGAACCTCATGAGGTCCATCTTCACCCGCCTGTGAAACTGTCTGTGTTTTGCTGATTTCTGCATGTCTCCTATTTAAACCAGACAGACGTGACTGCCGTGTCCCACCTGAAAGGATTTTTAACAAATGTATTTAATCATGTGGACCGGATTAGACGGCGTATGTTTGAAACTCCAGTTTTAAATCATGACTTGAAGATGATAAATCCACAGAAGCACAAGAGTAAAGCAGATATAAAATACTGCTGAAGATGTTTACAAGTGAAGGTTCAAGCTGAACACTTTGAGGTCCAATTTCAAAGTGAAATCTAAAATAAATGGAACACAAAAGGTCAACGTTGTCATGGATTCAATTATTTGAGAGAAGTTTATGGAGGCGAACGGAGAGATGTGAGCGTGTTTTTAAATTCTCTTCCACGGACACAATAAAGTGAAGCGATGGCCGAGCTGCTGCTTTTCTTCAAAACCTGATTTTCATCCAATTTTTCTTGAGATGTGACTTGAAAGATACACCGAGAAAGTTTATTTTGTGCCGTGCGCTGCCGCATATTAAATTTTCCCCAGACCGCTGTGTGTACATTGATTTATTTCTCAATCGAGTTAAAGCAGAACTTCTCATCTTATATCACAGACTTTATTATGTGCACTGGTCATCGCTGTGACGATTTCAGAAGATTGTTTAAGCACAAGCACAGAGTTTCATTTAAACATCAAATGAACCAGAGTAACATAAATAAAGATATAATGCACAATAGCAGACACTGATTTCATCAGCTTTAAAGTTTCGGTGTTGTTGATTGATATTGAAAGTGCTGCAGTAAATTCATCAATAAAATTTCAAATTTTTATTAAATCTGACCTTTTCCATGTTTAAGTGCTATAATTGGGACCCAAGTTGAAAAGATCAACCCAGTAACTTAGTTTTGGTAAACCATTCTCTTCAAGCATGTGGAAAAAATAGGTGATTGAAATTTGGCTTCCCTAGATATGTAAGAAGGGGATCTTATTATAATAATACCGCCCCTTAATCTGAACTATCCAACCACGGCACTGCCATTTAGTGCAGACATCAGCTCATTTGCATTTCAAAAGGCACACCCAAAACAGCACATTAAGACTTTTGATTCATGCCACTGGAAATTAGGGTAAAATGATATGGGCACCAATATTATAACACAAGGTATGCATAAAGATACTTCATATAAGTATAAGTATTTCATACAAAGAAACTTTATATGAATGTTGGTTTCTTTTTCTACCTGAACTGACACTTGAAAATTACTTTCATGACAGCAATGTAAGCAATGACTGCAACAGTTGATTCACTTATATGATGAATATATTTCTGCAGGACTCTGATCTGAACTTTATTTCAATAGTCCACTTTAGACATTTTACTAATTAAAGTAACTTTGCAACTAAATTTGCAAATGATTTTGCTGTTTAAATAACATGAAAATAAAAACTACATCGGACTGAAACTAGTAAAAAAACACTTTGCATTGCACAAGGTGTATGATGGGGCCCATTAAGTTTATATCCGTATTAATTAAGAACTAAAAAACAACTAAACATACAACTTAACATATTATTGTGTATTTGAACTGAAGTGTTTACTGCTCCGAGCCGATTGCTTTTTTACTAAATAAACTATGGATATTATTCTGAGATCATAACATTCAGTGAAGTGTTTTATTCAAACAAAGCATTACTTTATTAAAGAAACTCATGAAGTGTCATCCTGACCAGATTAACAGACAGTTTGTTTCTTTGTGACGCTGTCATTACTGTACAGATGGTTTACATCACAGCTCATGTTAGCAAGGCTATTGACCAATCAGCATCCAGGACTGCAACTATCTGTTATGAATGACATTTAAAAAACTGAGCTGAAGGTCACACAAAGACTCAGAAGTATATTTTTAAATGTCAAATGTGTCTCAAACATTGTGCAGATGTGTGACGGAGTCTTTATTGATTTTATAAAGAGAAGTGTGCTGAAGTCAAATGTGCTTTCATTACCTGCTTACAGAAATAGCAACATGCAAAAGAGTTTGTTCATGATCATGTTGCTTAGTAACAGTCGAATAGAGACGATTATCAAACTCTTTATCACATATTTCACTTCATATCTGACCAAAAGCTGTTTTTATAAGTTTGCTATAAAAATTAAATGATTCTCCTTAATAAGAAATCAGAGTTGAGGTTTTCAGTTTGCAACAACATTAGTTTATATAAATCACAGGATAAACAATATATAATATATATATTACAATTCTATCACTGAATGAACACTTGCTCAGGTTTAGCTGTGAAAAAGACAAACAATAAACAAAGACTTATTTATACAAGCTTTTCACAATATAAGGACACCTGTCAGCTGTCTCACAAAATAATGGACTGCATTTAAAGCATCAAGTCTCTGGAAACAGAAGATTGACAAAAAAAATCAAATCTTCATTGTAACAACATCGTGAGGAAAAAAAGACATTTGGATTACACACATCAGCTTGATGCTTAATCTTTAAAAGGTGTTTCAATAAATCCTTCACAATCAACCGTAAACATATCGCTCTGAATCCATTCTGATATTTACAATCACACAAACTGTTCCAGTAACGTTCACTTTAGTTTTTAAAGGATTGTACAGGTGTCATGCAGCTCTTGAACACTGAATCTGAGCATTGAGTGATATCAGACGTCTAATGCATTGTGGGAGAATTATTTAAATGTTACAGGATTTTTTTTCTTTGTAATTATGGACGGTGATCTTTAATTCCATTGACACACAACTATCATTGAAAGAGAACTACTGAAAGAAGATATGGCTCATAATTAAAGTCTCTACCATGTAAAGAGGCTCAATGAAATCACAGACATTATCTTGCAATGCTTTTAGCAGAGTCATTTCATGTGAGATTGCTGATGGTGTAATTACAGGAGAACAGGACGCTCTTTCCATCTCATAAAGGTAACTTTCATATACAAGCACACCATCAGCATCAAAGATATAAAGGCAAAGAAGAATCTCTCACTTAAATATATCATGCACAGATCAGCTGAAGATAAAAATCAATTTCATTAAAACCAAACGGTAATAAATAAAGACAAAGTATATAAAATCTGACAATAATATTTATTATCAACTTTAATATATTGATGCCAAAATAACAAGCAGCAGTGCAGTCGCATAAATATCGTCATTTCTAGATTAACTGGGATCATTTCAGCCCAGAGTCTGAATTCCAACCTTAAGTTAAAAAAGTCACCCAACAGCAAATGTAAAAAACTGAGAGCTTGACAAGACCCACGAAAGATGTGACTAAAATCAGCGTTTAAAAAAAAATTAAAATACATTTGATTGTTTCTTAAATACATTAGTATTTGGTTAGTGAGAAATGTATTTGAACTTGTTTTCTTTTCAGTATTGAAGATTGGAAAACACTGCATTTGTTTGTTATTTTGACCATGTTTTCCCTTTTCAATTTTCTGTAAACAAATGCAAATAAAAACATGATTTTTTTTATTAAGAATTTGGCAGAAATGTTGTTGGTAGTTACAAAATTAAACAACAAATGATAATTTTACTTAAATACTAAATCTTGAAAAACTGAAATGAACCACAGAAAGGTATTTTTTCCATGCCTGCATTACACAACCATTATTCACATCAATACACTTTTATCAATAAGTGTTTGTGTTACTCTTACTGCCTTTGGAGTTTAAACATTTATATCAACACAGTATTGAGATATTCACACAGTCCACATGCACGCACACCTACCCCCACACACACACATGCACATTTACACACGCATAAACACACACACACACACACACACACACACACACACACACACACACACACACACACACACACATTTACACATGCATGCACGCACACACACACACACACATTTACACACGCACGAACACACACACACACACACACACACATATTTACACACGCATGCACGCACATGCACGCACACACATTTACACACACAAAGAAGTTTTCACAGCAGCTGAAATCTCAGTTTGAGATATGTGTGAATAATAGCAGTTCTTGTTTCTGTGTGACATGTTGGAGTGTTTGTAGTGTTTACTTTCATATAAAGAGATCACTGTGATAATAGAAAGAGTTTGAACAGAACCAAGAATCTAAAGAGGTCAGACGTTCAGAGACCAATAATATGACCCACAGGTCAGTTTTATTTTCTCTACAGTCTGTTGTCAGTGATTCTCATTGCTCACAGATTTGTGTTTGAATGTTATTGTCATCATCAATAAAAGAAGGTTTTGTGTAAATTCAGTGCTAATAAGGCAGATAAATCTAAGATAAAGCAGTAATTCTGATCATCATCACATGACTCTCTGCTGTTTTTCTGTGTTGTTTTTACTGCTGATATACAGTACGGTACATAAGAGAATATGAGGTCTCATTTGATAGGTTTGCCCTGTGGTGGTCCCACAATTTACATAGTGGTGAGTTAAAAAAAGTTAATCAGTAACCTTTATAAATCAACCAATAAAAAAAAATGAAATCGAGATGTAGATAATACAGAAGTGAGCTCTGGACAGTGGTGTATATCTACAGTATATACTGTATTCACATCTAATGGAAGAGAGACCCGGGTCGGATCTCATTACTCCCGCTGGAGCGCCCCGTTGAGCTTGGTCCTTCACCTCTTCCTCTTCTGCTGAGGTTGTAATTGATTCCTCTGAATGTTATGTAAGATCCTGCAGAGTTTTGTCCATTAAAGGTTGATGTGGATCATGGACACCTTCAGGTCTTTCCACCCACAAACACTTCACATGCAGTAAAAGCCAAACACAGATTATCCAGCAGAAAAACTCAACGTACACTTCTGCTGTTTTTTCATAAACATTAGAAGTCTGATCACTTTACTGCTAGAAGTTGTGTGGTTTGAGTCTCAGATTTTCTGTGCATTCCTCATTGTAGACCGATAATAATTTTCGAGTGGCAGGATCATTGTTTAGTGTTTTAGCGTTGAATTTAAAATGACATGTCTCTCTATACTGTTAAAGCCGAGCGTAACCTTCAGACTCACTGAAACATGTCAAGTACTCAGGCAGTGTTAAGTGCATCACTCTTTACATCTCTCTCTCTCTCTCTCTCTCTCTCTCTCTCTCTGCTGTTGTTTATCTTTGATATAAACACTGTTAGTCAGAGGCGTCATGCCCATGCAAACTGAGGAGGCACGTGACCCTTCGGATTTTTGAGCCAAGGGGCTTTGGAGTGTAATCTCAAAATCAGTGGAACATCTTTTCATCTGTTACTTTGTTTAATAGGTAAAATATGACCAGTCTTTTACTTCACTCGTTCATTTTGGACGAAAGTAATTATTAATGCATTATTAATGAATTATACAAACCCAGATGCAACAGAAAAGCGCTGGTGCCATTGTTGTCGCGGACACGTTGCTATTTCGTTATTTAATCAAATTAAAAAGCCAATCACAAACGCTTACAACACTTTCAAAAACTTTTTTTAAGTTGCATGACCCCTTATAAAATTTGGTGCATGATGCCCCTGCTGTTAGTATAGACCGTTTCAGCGGTAACAACATAAACAAGCCGCTGTCACGGTCCGCACGTAACTTCCGGTAAACTCCGCTAATAATAAATAACAACAAATTCTTTAAACATAGTTTATTTATATAACAAGCAAACAAAACAACACATAGATTACCTAGGAAACCAAAACATTTGTTATTTTCGACGAGGCATTTGTTCAAGAGATCAGTTTAGCAACTAGTCAGACCATTAAAAAAACGAAACCGGAAGTAAGGTTCGGATCCAGACGTGTATCACGTGCGTCCGATGAAACCATCTATATAAAACTAACTCTTGTAAATAAATCAACTCAAGTTTAACACAACAGTAAGTGAAATGGTCTCTAATTAAAACTCAATATCATGTTTGTTAATGAATCACTTCACTTTAAAACCTTCTGAAGTTGTCTGTATGAAGAGTTTGTTTTTAATTACTCACTGCAACTCTATTTTCCCATCTTCTTCTTCTCTGGTCGCTCTAAATAAACAGAAACTCATCAAATATGACACAAACAATTATAAATACATTATAACAACAACACTTTATATTTAAACTGTTGCTTCTCTTTATTCTTCTAGTGTTTGATGTTGTTAGCACTAAAAATAGTTTTATCTCCCTTTAGGCACCTCTCAGGTAAGCTGTCAAGCCAAACTGAATATTATGCAGAAAAACATTTTTAATGCCATATCTGTGTTTGCATGCATGCGAAAAAAATCAACACACATATCTGTTCTCTCTGCTTATTTGCACTTTAAGACAAAGTCAAGTATGTGCACCTACTCTCTCTCTCTCTCTCACTCATTTTCTCCTCTCACATCTTACAGTAGGTTTGCACCCAATTTCATTGTGACAAAGATTCTACCCTTCCCTACAGGCATGGAAATGTTAGTGACAGGTGGACAGTCCATCAATGAATCAGATCTGTAAGTGTTCAGTTGTAGAGCATTGAGTTAAGAGCACAAAAGTTCATGGGTTCATTCCCAGTTAGCATGCATACTGATAAAACTAAATGTACACCTGGGAATGCAGTTAAAGTCACTTTGGATAAAAGTGTTTGACAAATGCAGTTAATGTAAATGTAAAATACCACTTACCTGAAACAAACATACATATACAGTATTTACTCATATATTAAACAGATGTTAATATCATGTTATAGAAGAGGTGGTGACTTTATACACTCTTAAGATTGGTGCTATATAGTAGTAATCCATGAGTCGTCTCGTATCCCGTGGGTCGGGTTGGGGGGGGGGTGTAAAAGAAATGTCACTTTATTGCGGGTCAGGTTGGGGCGGGTCATTACAAACCAAATAAAAAACATGTATGTTGCGTGCAATTCCCTATAGCCTATTAAATATTTGGGGAATATATATTTTTTATATTATTACGTTCTTTGATAACGTTAAAATACGTAGGCCTATGTAGCAATGTAACTTGATGTCCCCAAATCTTTGGCCTCAAGTCACGAAAGCGCCAAGCGGCTCACACTGCCAGCCACAACAACAAAACAAACAGAGAAATAAAAGTGAAGATAAAAGACGAGGTGCAAGGAAAAATTACAGTTGAGAATTTGTGAATAGATAATACAAATTATGCTTTGTAAATGTTAAAATGTTTATTATTATCCTATCTCTATATTAATATGACCTTACTGGTTTCTATGGTTCATAAGCGGTTGCCATTTAACATGGCGATGTAATCTCATGGCTGTTTCCAAGCACTTTTAGGCTGAAATAAATCGTCTTCTCATTTACATTTCAATGCCTAGTATGTCTATTTTAATGGTCGCAGGTGCTGGGCGGGTTGTAAAAATAGATACAGTGGTACACCTAATATTTCATAATCATTTTCATTTGGGTTGAAAAAACCCAGATCGCACATCACTACCATATCGTACTAAAAGCTTTGATCATAGGGGAACCATTTTAGCACCTATAGAACCTCTGTAGAACCATAAGTGGTGCCAAAGCATTATTATATGCTTACAAGACAGTCAACTAGTTTAGTGCTATTAAGCAGCATTATTAGTGTACAGTATTATATCATCAATCATCATCATAATATTTTGATATTATCACCAACAAATAAATGTAGAAAATATGTAAAAAGCTTAAACTTTGTAAAGAGTTCTTTATATCAGCAGATAAAGTTCTTCCGTGAAAGGTCATTTCACCTTTATTTTTAGACTGAAGAAATAGAAAGAAATAAAATCAATTGTAAACGAATTTAAGGCAGATTAACGCGAGGAACTTCTATTAAGCGCAATCGTGCGCAGGGCTACAAAAACTACAATCAGATGATAATCGTGTCGTTTCCCGGGTATACGTAGCCCGAGGCGTAGTGACAAACAAAATAACAATCACAAGCGATGCGTCCAAAAGGTTTACAGCAACTCCCGGTTAGATTGGTTGAGTTGAAGAGAGCTGTAATTATGAACATTTGTTTGCTGAAGTGATGGTGTGGGAAGTTTATATAAGCGTCTGAGTTTCATCTCTTCTCTCTGTTCAGCATCGCTGTGTCCTCATCCTCAAAACCCAGAGAAGACACCTCAGATGAAGTGCACTGAACGTGAAGTACAGCCATTACTGTGACTCTCTGCATAACAATACTCTCAATAGCTTTCATCCAACCCTAGAAATGTTTTGTACTTTTAAACTTTTATTTCAATACTCTTCTTCTCCCTGCATTTGTCTGACCCTAAAGTACAAGTATTCAAAATCTGCACATACTGTACTGAAACTGATCTGCTATCATTTCTGTGACAAACATGAATGATATGTGTGTCTAATCCACTTATGTTTTTGGCAGACACCTGAACCTATAAAGCAAAAGATCCCTCTCTTTCTCTAAAATATCACTGATTATTTGCCACCCGACACTTCAGGCATTGAAAAAAGTATTAAATATCATTGGGTTTGATTTAGGATTTTGGTCCAAAATGCATCATTTAATGCTATACAATCAAAGTCCAATAAATGTCACAAGTCTGCAGTGCGGTTAATTCACAAACTGCTGTTCTTGATTCATAAGCATATATATATAATGTGTTTGATAATTGTCTTTTCATACTTTATTAACAATTAATTCATTATTTCTAAAATAAATATTACATTATTTACAAACCAGTTATTAAGGCGTTGTCAGTGGTTCATAAGATCATTTAGGCAGTGTAAGTAAATGATAAATAAACTATTTAAACATTCATTTTAACATCTTATTATTTAGACAATTAAGTATACTTAATTGTCTATGTGTATATATGTATATGTATATATAATTTAGTAATAAGTTAGTCAGTGTGTTAATAAATGCTTCATTAACACATATTCCTACTGTGATTCATGATTAATTCAGGTAGTTATAAAACGTTTGAAGCGGTCAGTTAACTATTTTTGTGAGCTCATCCAAAGTGAGGACTATTTATGCTTTTTAAAGCTTTTATAAAGGAGATTTAACTCACCTCGCAATTGACAAGTTATCTCGCTAATTAAGAGAAAACTTTTCCCTGCCAATGACGCTTTTCTAACGACTCTTTATGGTAATCTGTAATTCCGCTATTATTCACTATAGATTTGCTCAATTTATAAAAAAAACTGATAAAACATATTTAATTTATTTTAAACTTCAAATATGTTTTGATCATCTTTCTGAATCTGATCTCTAACAAAATTCCTTTACAAAAATGCTATTATTTTAGCTTTTTGTTCACAATTGGGTCTTTTTGAAGATACTTACCCATATTTAAAAGGTTAAAAACAAATGAAGATATTTTCCCATTTTTTGTTTGTTTGTTTAAAAGCAGAGGGTCTGTTCTTTCATTTGATATATTTGTGTGTCTTTATATTTTTAGAAGAAATTTTTACTGGAAGTCATTTTGTGAAACTTTTGTGAAAATCACAAAAACTGGCTGGCGGGCAACTTAAAAAAAAAAGCTAGTGGGAAAAGAGATTATATTCTTTCTTATAATATGCATATATGAACAAAGTTAAATGAATTTAAAAATTTAGTATTTTAAAAAATACAGTACAAATGAACATTATAAGTCAATTGATCTGGTGCTACATATTATTTTAAGAAAAGAGGGTGTCACGACTGGGTTGGAAAGACAGGACGCAAACGCAGAGTTCAAAATAAATAACATTTAATAATAAAATGGGAACCAAAACACAAGGAGTATAAACAGGTAAGAAACACAGGAACATCCAAAATATGACATAGGAAACAGACAGGGTAGCAATGACAATGATCCGGCCATGAGTGTGACACAAACACTGGTATAAATACACAAAGACTAATGACACACAGGTGGAATGAATGATGTGATAATTAACAAGTGTCCAGGTGATGACAATATAGAACAGACACAAAACATGACACGGATCACCGTGACAGAGGGTCGAGTAAACTCAAATATTTGTTTAAATATAATTTATAATATAAGAAAAATATATGTTTTTCTTGTTAATTTGACTTAAAATCTCCTCAAGTTAAATGTACTTAAAATATATATGCATCATTTTTGCATCATGCTTTTTAAGCAAATGTAACACATTATGTGTTATGGTGTATGGTAATACAAATGGTCATTAATCTGCAAAAGACTACTACACCAAAAAAGCCAAGGTCTGTACTGTACTGTAATTTTTTTTTTTTGCTGCCTTACATTTTTGTTGAATCAACTCACATTTACAAGTCATGTAAATGGTAAATGGTAAATGGACTGCATTTATATAGCGCTTTTAACAGACCTATGGCCATCCAAAGTGCTTTACAAGTTTGCCTCACATTCACCCATTCACGCACACATTCATACACCGACGGCGGTGTCAGCCATGCAAGGCGCCATCCAGCTCGTCGGGAGCAGCTGGGGTTAGGTGTCTTGCTCAAGGACACCTCGACACTTGGTCCGGTGGAGCCGGGGTTTGAACCACCAACCTTTCGGTTTGTAGACAACCTACATGAACCACTGAGCCACTGCCGCCGTACGCCATGTCAACGTACTATTATTTATCTTCCAAAAAGATGAGTTGTTATAACTTGTTATAAATGTAGCTGAAAGCAGTCAACTTTACCTTCAGTGTGATTGAATAATGAAGTGAATTTGAGATCTCTTACTATGAAACAGATCAAACTTTAGTTTAGTTTTTAAATGACCTTTGAGCCACCGTACCTGATGTCACCACTATCAATAAAAACTTAAATTTCTGGGAAGGATTAACATCAAGCTTTCAAAACATGCAAGTCACGTCTGGATGTGCTGAAAGATACCAAAGTGATATCAGTGAAATTTAATCTAGGAAACATTTAGCTAAAGTACAACTTCCATCCCAATAGTCAGTAAAACAGGCAGCCGTGTTTCTTGTTTAATGAGATGAATAAAGTACAGAGATGTACAGAATACAGTCAGCACTCATTTACAGCAATAAGAGAAAGCGTGGCTAAATGACACGAGGCAAAACTCATCTGATAAATCATAAAATCAGCTTCCAATGTTCTGCTCTCTCCCACGGGCAAAAACCCGCTCATTATCTGACTGTCAATTACAAGAGTAACAGGAGAGAGAGGACGAGCGAGAGCAGCCGGGAGGCGGAGAGATCAAATTAAGCATCAGTGAATATGAAAAACACTTTAAACTGAGAGCCGCTCATCTACCACAAACCCTATAGAGAACAGATACAAAACGAGCGTTCAGCCTCACAGCGGTGACTCAAAAATGAGGATGAATTAGAGAAATTAACAGAGAGGTTCACATACTGAAGATCAACATCTGTATCTATTACACACTTCAACTGAGGTTAAGAACCACTCATTAGTAACAAATTCTCTGCGGATAGACAACTAATATGTAAATATGAATTGCTATTCAAATGTGACCCTGGACCACAAAACAGTCATACGTCATGTGAGTATATTTGTAGCAATAATAGCTGCGCCCAGTGACCCACACTTGACTATTTAACTTCTTACAACACATTTCTTGTATTTGGCCCAAGTGTTCCAGTGTGCGTGAAGCGTGTATGTTGAATTATTTACCTGATGGGACACAAGGTTAATCCAGGTAGTGGAAACAATTTGCACCAAAACATATTCATTTTCATGCTACTTAAAATATATATTTTTAAGTTTTTTTTTTTATAAAATGAAGACATAAACACTCTGAAATTTATATTTGCTGAACTTAACTTTCAGATGCAGAATTCTTTGCCCTTGTAGAAAATTCTTTAGGGGCGGTTTCCCGGGCAGGGCTTATTCTAGTCCTAGACTAAAATGCATGTTTGATCTGCCTTAATTTAAAAAACATCATTTGTTTTAAAAACTAATTAAATGTTCTAATATAACTAGTCCATGGGCCTCATTTATAAAGCGTGCGTACACACAGATTTGGTCATAAAGTGTGCGTACGCTAAAATCCATAGCAAAGTCCATATTTATAAAAACTGTCTTTGAGGTGGAAAAGTGCTTAGCCCCACGTCAGGGTCTGAGCTAGGGTGGCCATTCATGCCAGTTCTGCCGGACACCTCCTGAACATGTTTTCGGGTGCGTTCTCCGGAAGTCACATTGCTCGACCGCATAATATGTCATCAAGGTTCTCACATTTCAGTCAAAATACATTAGAAAATTAAGATTTATTTCTTTTAAGACATACAATCATTGTATTTTCATTATTACCTTGAAATGTAACTGTTGCTTTTCTGAAATTGAACCCAAAATATTAAACCTTGATGACGTATGCGGTCGATCAACGCACCTGAAAACATGTTCGGGACGTGTCCAGCGGAACTTGCACGAATGGCCACCCTAGTCTGAGCAGACGTATGCACTTTTGCTTGTGCTATTGCTGCAGGTTTTTGGAAATATAAGCCATTCTTGCTGCTCGAAATTAGGTTAAAATATTGACAAGTGCTCTTTTATATTTCTATGACATTATAGGCATTGTTAAAAGGTGGAGATCAGCTGCGCACAAGGTCAAGATCATTAGCGATTTATAAATTTCACATCTGAAAGAAAGGGGTACGTGCGTTTTCTGCGCGTACGTTTGGGTTATGAATCACACATACACATTTTTGATAAATGATCGTAAGATCAAATGTAGGATGGTTTCTATGAAGCATTTTATAAATGAGGCCCCTGAACTAATCTAAACCTTGTCTGGGAAACTAGCACTTTATTTTGTGCATTAAAGTTTATTGTCAATCCAGTAGTCCCTGAATAAACGACACAATTAATGTTGTTTCTAATTGTGTGATGAAAGCAGTTCTACAAAATACATAACGATGTTTGCACCAATGCACCACACTTTCCATTTTACTACTAAAATATGTCATATCCATTTATTAACTTACACTGTCAAAAATGTGCAGCTGTTTGCCAGTAACTTACTATAGATTTACATTAATGTTATTTACTTAATAAATGAACATTTCAATGAACATTAAACATCAGCAAGTCTTTATCTTTACAGAATAAAATAACAGCCTCATGCAAAGCATTCTGGAAATCAGAAATCCTCATCAACCTTTTTCAGTTTTTCCTTCAGATTTTGGTTCCCAGAATGTTTTGCATGATGATGAACATTTTAGTTTGAAATCTTTCTGTCAGCAATGTTTTTCCTTCCTAACCATTACAGCAAATGTATTTTACATGTCAACGTGGTTTTTAAAAATATCTTTAAGATGCACAAGCAAAGTTTAATACATCACTTTACAGAACGTCTTCATGAGCTCTCTTGGATTATCTGATTTTAATAATATAGTTGTGCAGTTAAAAGTTTCTTTACAGAAAAAGGCATTTTCTATCTCAGCCCACATGAAAACGGTTTGAGAACAGAAATCCCAAAGTTATTTTCTAAGGGGCAGAGCTTAATGAAGGGTCATCTGTACAATTATGAATATTCATTGCTATAACTGATCATTAGCTGTGTACAGTTTGAAAGGAGCGCAGTCTTTAAGTTATGAAATAAAGAAGAGGCTCAGAAGAACAATTATAAAATATTATAATGCACTGCATGTTGGTCTCACGGGTCAACTTTAAAAAGCCTGAAACACGTTGTGTTGTGTTGTTATATATGATTAGTGAGCAGAATTATGGATGAGAGCTTGAATATGATGATTTATATACAGTACAGTATTGTTCCTCCCTCACATTGGTTCATTATTTTTAAAACTGATAAATGTTCTCATACACATCACATTCAGAAATCTCTACTGATAATCAGTGACTGATGTGTACCTCAGCATCTTGAAAACACATTAACTCATGACTACCCGGGGTGAAAGTAATAAAGTGATTTTCTCCGAGCCCTGACTACATTTACATCCCAAACTACGACAGCATCTTTAGCAATTAATCCTTGACAGAGCTGACAAATATTTCATTATTTACTCACCATTTCACCTCCAGAAAGCTGTTTTCAACAGTGATAAGTAAATTCTTAAAGCGGTTATTTTTTTCTTAAACTGAAAAAAAAAATGATTCATTCAATTTACTCAATTTATTTAAGGTAAGTGGTTGCAATCAATTTATTTAAGCTACATTTAAACAAAAGCTTTTGGTTTTGTTTTGTTTTTCTAATTTTGTTTGATCAATTTAACAATTAAATATCAATTAAACAATTAAATATATACAGAGACAGAAAGAGTAAGATTTGATCTCACAGATGTGTCAGCAGAATCCTGCATCAATTTGATTTTTCTCTTAAACCTCTGTGAAATTAAATTTTTAGGATAATTGTACGTTTTTGCTCAATTAACTTTATATTAATTGATATGAATTATCCAACTCGTAAAATATGTACGAATTCTCATGAGATCAGGCTGGAAAGACACACAAGTCTGCTTAAAGTGATTCGTTTAAGAAATGAAATCAAGTCAGTATTCCTGTAAGCGTTTGTTCAGTCTGTACTGAGAACAGTAAATGTGCAATCACGTTAGGCTACAGAGTAATGCTTTCATCAACATAAATATTTTTCATAAAAAATCCTTTTAAACAATCGATTTACAGGTGCGATATTTCTAGAATTCCGGACGCATTGAAATTCAAGACCGCAGTTTCACGTAAACGTCTTTAAGAAGAACGAATAAATGTCGGAGAGCAGAAAAGCACGTGTTTTGAAGGAAGGATTCATAAAAACACAAACAAACATGCCCATTATCAGAAAGACTGATGGTTGAGTCTGAGTCCAGCAGACACCATCACACCAAGAGATTTGTAGAGAAACACGAGGAGAACTTGCAAATGGAGCGCTAGATTAATGGAGGAGAAGCCTTGCGGTGTGATGCTCGCTGCCGGCGGCCGTCTAAAGAGCATCTAAACACCGAGGCCTTTTAGTCAAATCAGATTTAGGATCAATTATGTCCATCATCCGCCGCTCTCATCATCCACGTCCCACCGGACCGCAATGGATACAGACAGCACATGTCTGGCAACTCGACTATAATTGGACAGCTATTTAAGACATATTGCATCATTTCCCCGCTGGATGTAAATGTAATCTCATTCAGATGGATGGAGGAGCTCGTCTTGAGCAAAACGGTAAATGTACGGACCTAAATGTTTAGTGGGTGGCTGTCATCACAGATCACGGACCCCAATGTATCCCGGGTGATTGGTTAATAGAGTTTGGCTCGATCAGATATTGTATGGAAAATGTTTGCATGGTTTTAACATATTAAAGCTTCCAACTACAAACCTAAAGATTTAGTGTTCATGAAGTCAAAATGACATGAAAACATGCACTAAAACATGCAATGATTATAAAACTTAATGATTATATTTGTAATCTGTATTATCTCACACAGTGTGAACACAGGTGCCTTTGAAATGTAGATGAATAAAAGTTATCTAAAGTATAGGAAAGGTACATTAGAGTATTATTCTTTAGTCACTTCTGCAGACTGAGACGAAACATGGTAACACTTTATTTAGGGGTCCATAATAATGCATTAATAAGGTATTAATTAAGGATTAATTAAGTATATAGTTATACTAGATTACCAATCAATTGCAGCTAATTAACGAAAAAGACAGTAAATATTGATTAACTGAAAATATATTAAGACTATATTACCCATTAACTAATTAACTAAGGATAAGAAAATTATTATCTGAATAAATAGTATGACTATGTTAATAACAATTGTTTCAATTATGTGTACTAATTTTGTCCAAACTAAAAACACTTGCAGTGACATATCTTAAAATACATCAGTGCCCTTTGTTTTGCATCAAAATACACACCAGTAAAGTTTATATTAAGGCATGTTTGTTAAAACTAGTTATATTACCTAATTAAACTAATGCCTAGTCCTGTCTTAAACTAATCCCTGTCTGGGAAACCACCCCATAATGTTTGTATCAAGAATTAGTGACACATTCAGAATATGTCAATGTAACAATTATATTATGCTAGGCAGGTTCCCACTTCAAACATCAATTAAAGAATACAAAACAGAATCCGATTCAATTCAAATGATTGAAAATGATCAAAAGTTGCCAAAGTTACAAAATATCTGGCAATAGACAATCTGTACTTCTATTATGTTTTAAAAGACACACAGGGAGTAAGAAGCTATTGTTGCCTCCATTTAATAATTCTGAATACAGAATCCCCCATTACGTTTTGATAAACATAATGGGGGATTATGTCTTAGGACCCCCTCAAAAACAAGATGGTACATCTCAAGGGGTTTATCCTATTAATAAAATGTTCATATACAGACAGTTGTGTGGGAGCTTCTTGTTAAAGATTGCCTCTCAGCGTCTCTTGCCAAACCACCTTACAGTAGAAACACAGATGAGACAAAGTCCTAAATCAGGATTTGGTTGGTCAGGTTCTCGTGACCTGAAGGGGCATTAAATGAGACATTAACCATCTGTAATCTAAATCTCATCAGGAGGAGCCACGCAAACCAGGAGTGCTGAAAATGCCTTAGGTTTGGTTCACTTTCTCTTAGAATTATTTTAGAATGTTTTAACCAGCACACCATGACCTTTAAAATGACATCATACATGAAGATGAAACCTTAGCATCACAACATACTGTATAATGTTTCATTACGTAGATTCAGTAGACCCTCAGTTATCTGGATTAGGAGAGGAAGACAGAGAGGTTAAATTCTGGTTATCAGCACCACCTGGGGATTTTATTACTTTATGGGTGTCCACACAAGCAAACCCAATGCTGATCTCTGGAACACCTGTCCTGCAACAATATTTTACTGATGTATTCTGTGTAATGAGGCTAATCTTATGGAAACAACATTACTGTTTTACATTTGCATTATTGTGAATATTTAAAAAGTTTCATTATTTTATTATTTAATAGTAATTTATTTTCATTTCTTAGAATACTATTATTTAACAGTTAAAAAAATCAATCTGCATAACTTCAATAATAATAATTCAACAAATATTGCCTTAAAGGCAGGGTATCTGATTAAAAAAAAATTTAAATGCTAACGGTAGCCGATTAGCACTGAAATCATGATCCCACACCCCATTCAGATATCACCATCCAAAGCCATGCTTCCTCCAAAACACGCACAGACCAGACGTCCACATCCCATGTCTCATTCACCAGTTAGAAAACTTTGCAGTACAAAGTGAATAACATAACCAAAATAACAGACATAAACAACTGGTTTAAATCGTAATTAGTTAAAGCATGTTTTCGGTATTGTAGACATACCTGTAGTAGTATATCGTTACGCTAATTCGTAAAGGAAAACAAACTTCATAAGCATAAGTAGAATATCTGAATCCATTTAAATACAATCATATCGCGTACCTACCTTACCAAAAGAAAAACTGCAACGACCCTCCAGCAGCTGTTTACATCTTGTGGTAACGCAGTAAAGTTACCCATGTTAATTATTTTTTGATAATTGGTTTTGTGGCTCCTGTGCAAGTTGTCAATTCAGCAGGAAAGTTTGCCGTTCTCCCTCTGTTTACAGACGGGAGATGAACGCCATGAACGCGCTGATGATGACGTATGGTGTCTCCTCAGTGGCATGCAAAACACATTCACAGATGAGGGGCAAAAATCGCATGCATTTGGTCTGAGTTCAATGATTTGTTGAACATTTTTTGGCCCTCCGTCTTTCACAGATGACATATATTTCTACAAATACATTTAAACACATAGTGATTGCTATCAGGATGTGAGGAGACTTTAACCAGTTTAACTAAAAATGTTTCTGGATCAAATCAGATACCTTTAATCAGTACTTCCAGAAAAACACAGAGTTTTTTTGTGATTGTTGCAGGCAAAATCCTTGATCTTGCGGCACGTTTTCTTAAAAAAATGTGAAACTGTGTGAACTTGAAAAAACAGTTTGCAGCTTTTGCAGCTTTTCAATGATGTTCATGTCACATAATCACATCGCTTCATAACGTTCCCATGGCAACCGGGTGACATGGCTGCGCTTGTGTGAAGTAAATGCAAGATATATGTGGTTTTTCCTACAAAAATGCGGTATTATTAAATCATGCAAGCCCCGCATATTTTGCGCACGGAAATCTGCAATTTTTGCTGCTAAAGTGTGGTGTATTTGAAAAAATGTGGCCCCTGCATAAAGATGATTCAATGCATAATCGCATTTTTCTGGAGGGACTGTTTAATAAACTTTACCATGTAAATAATAATTTTTTTTTCAAATAAAAATTATAAAAAACTTCTTTCATTTAAGTAATAACAATGTTGTTTTCTTAAGATACACCCACTAATTTCCTTTAATTATCTTTTAACAATGTATTTATTGTATTTCTCAACCTTGATGTGTCCCATATGGCAAAAAATATATTTTCTAATATAATTGTAAATATTTTTCAAAAAAAAAAAATCAGAAATATATTTTGAAATATGTTTACAAAAATGTATGTTCTTTGGCCATTTTTGTATATTTTGAAATATATTTTGAAAATAAATATATTTTAAAGCATGTGTTATATTTACATCACATTGGAAGAAAACTTTTGAATCTTTGAAACCAGATTATAATGAAATATATTTTCAACTGCAAAAAAATACTTAATCATATTTTATAAATACATTTTATACAAACTTTTATATTTTGGCCAGGAAAAATATATTTGCCGCGTGGGTACTAAAATTAAAAATGTATTTGTTGCCCCTGAGGTACATTTAGAAATAGATGTTAATATAAAGGTTAAAACTAAATTTGATTAAACTTGACTTTCCGCAAAATGTATTTCGCATATATTTTAAAGACATTTTTGGCCAGAGAAATGTATTTTTTGCTGTGTTAATTGGTGAATTTGACAGATGAATCAGATGTCAGAGCTCAGCTCTGTTTCTCTCTCTCTGGGGAAGATTGAAAGTGGTTTAATATTCTGCTGGAATATAACTGGAACATATTCAAGGTTTCTGTCTTTCACTGAACCTCTTTCATTATGTGATTTTTCAGAAGTGATAAACCTTCTCAAGGTGTTTTCATTATGAATGAGAGAGAGCGTCAAGTGTAAATTCACCCACACAATCTCCACCAGCACGCCTCACATCTCATCAGGTCAAATATAAAGAGAGTGTTTGTGTGCTCAGAAAATCTCTGATGTTACTGATGCAGGTGTGTCAAGAATCCTCATTCAGTTCTGAACAGAGACAAACATCTTCATCCGTCATGGAGAGCTTGAACCCGAAGACTCGAGGGAAGGAAAGATGAGAAATCTCTGTGTTATAGTTTGAAAATAACATTAGAACTGTTCCTTCACAAACAACTAGTTTAGCTCCAAACAAAATTACTGTACTCGTTACCAAGGAGACAACAGTGTCAGCGAAGAGCACACGTGAGATGAAATATGAACCATGTGTGCAAAAATAAACAAAATCAGGGAAAATATCACATCAATAAAATATTTGTATTGCATGTTATTCAATGTCAAGCTGTGATTTTTTTAATTTTGTCAAAATATAATTTAAATGTGTGCATTTTAAAGATGTAATGGTTAAATAAAAATGTCCAACAGTTAGTATTACCGCATCATTTTTAATTACTGTTTAACCGTGCAAGTGTCACGACTTGAAAACTCCTGTCCAGCATCAACCAATTTAAGCAATAATGTTAGACAAACACATTTATTCACATCTGCTCTCATGTGTTTGTGATGACAGTGCTTTACTGACTGAATTTAAAAAATGTTCAGATTAGTGAAATCTAGTTGTACTGATGCATGTTTACTTAATATTTCTTTAGACAGATCAATCTTTTCTCTTTATTTTCTATTAAAAGATGTGATCTGATGAGTTTAAAGCTTTGTTTGTTTCTTCTGTGATTGCTGTGAGCGCAGGTGTCGAACAGCTTTACTCCTGGGTCATAAAGTTCACCATATTTATCACAACATACACAGACAGATGACTTAATGATTTGTGTTTATATGAAAATCTGATTTACTTACATGTGTTTAACTAGATGAACATTTATCTCACAACCCCAAATGTGCCAATATTAAGGTTAATGTTATTTATTTGCTGTTTATGCGAACAAAAGAGCAATTACATGTAAATTCAATAAATATTTACTGTGTTACTGATACATTTTTAATTTGGTTTTCATCAGTACTTTTATTGTTTTACAGTTCTATAAATTGTTCACAAAACATCTCGGTTATGGTTGTAACCCTCATTCCCTGAAGGAAGGGAACGGAGACGCTCTTCGCAGGACCAATCTACTTTGAGAAGCTACTAAAGAAGGAATGAACTTGGCATGCAGGTTTTTGCATCTGCTGGTACCGCCCCGCCGCACGAGCATTTAACGAGAGGCAGGAGCAATACCAAATCAGTTTTTTTGCTTAGAAAGCCAACTATCAGTGCCAAGCCAGTATCAGCGGTGGAACAGCAAACTGTGGTGACGGGACATGACATCTCCGTTCCCTTCCTTCAGGGAAAGAGGGTTACATCCGAGATGTTCCCTTTCAGTCGGTCACTACGATGTCACATGCCTGCGTAAATCTTCCGTCTTCTATCTTAAAGAGGGGAACCTGGGCTTACTGCAGTAGGCCGGTCACTATTTGTTTCTCAAACCCACAATAGTGAACTAGGCAAACTGGGAAGCGAACCTGCTTGGGTGAAACTAGTAATGCTGTGGAAGCCACCCCATAAGGAGTTTATCACTTGGGTGGCGTCTGGAGTACTCAATAGGTCTTTGGACGTGAAAACTCTCTAAGTAATATAACATACTAGAGAGAGACGCAGGGCGGGCTCTGCTAAGGGAAAAAGTGGTAGATTTGATCTCCACAGAAAAAAAAACTCACAAAGTAATCCTCGTGGGGACGCAATGTGGATGCCTAGCCTAACACAGGCTTTCAGAGAATACAACTATTGGGAGGCTGACAGCCGATGCTCCGCAACATCAGCCGCAGAGGCGGTTACATCAGCTGGTAGAGCAAAGAGACGTTTGTGATGGCCTGAGATGGCCAATCTAACTTTTTTTTTTTTGGGCCCTGAGAAAAAAATAAAAATATTAAGTAGCCGAATACAAATCAATCTGCTTAATATTTATGTTTATCTCCTTAACTGAAGTCAAAGTCCTGAAAATCAGACCAAGAGAACAAAACCACGCACAGCTCATTACTGCTGCATTAAAATGTATGATCTTAAAACTGATGATATAGTGTATGAGGCCAGCGGTGAGCCGGGTATTCTTATGAAAGTGAAAAGGTATTTTATGAGTTTATTTATATTTCATGAGACCTGAGATGGGCCGTGCATGAAAGGCATGTGAAGCAGAATAATAATGATGCACAGAGTCTCAAACATTCTGTGTTGTATTAAATAATGCAAGACTGCATTACAAAGGTGTAGTCCAATTAAAATACAATATGAAATATTATCCTGGACAAAAGAAATCACTCTCTGACTACACACATAAATCCAGACCAAAGACCAGTATGAGGAAATCTCTGAGCAGAACCATCATGAAACATCAGACACGTGATGAAATGTTTGATGTAAAAGTCTATTTACATGTTTATCAGTTCAGCGGGTGCTCACCACAGCAATATTGGGCAGCTGAGAAAGAAAACAAGCTGAAAATCTTTGCTTCATTAAGGTCTTGATAAATACAAGTCGTCCGATATGCTTTTCTTTAGCTTTAACACTTCCACTAACACTCATCACACACCATCTGTTTCTACGGGGTGTCAGGTTGTTTTTAAATCACCATGGTAACACATTTTCATCCTTCTATAGAAATGATTGACTATAATACAAAAATATGAAATCTGTTCCAAAACACGACAATTAGTAAGATTATTGTATTTCTTTTCAGAGATTTGACATTTTGGAAACATCACTCCTACAAAAGCACCTTTTCACTGTACACGACATTCAGACACGACTGTTGGAGTTTGCCCCCTAGTGGCAGTCGTAAAAAAGTGTCAGTTTAATCGTAAATCCATGCAAATATACATATGGAGACAATATAAAAATAAAAGCATATAGATATTAAATTAATATTGTATTAATTATTTATAATTAATTGTTTTTTAAGGATTCAAGTGTTATGATAAGTTAAACAAAAAAGGATGAATGATTTTCACCTTGCACAGTGTTTTGATTGGAATGCACTGAAATACATCACTACCTCGGCGTATCATATGCGGTGTAGTCGCACAAAAAAAAAACATTTTTAACAAATCCAACTCCTCAAAACAGATCCGAAAATTATGCAACGGCAGAAGGTCGGAACCTCACGCAGCCCCTTTGTTACTCTTCATAGGGAATGAATGACTTCCGGTATATCAGCCGTCATTTGTCATGTGCAGTGGAAAGGTGGTTTTAGAACTGGTGTGTTAAAAACAACACAATCAGTGTTAGTTTTGGGACAACGCATTTAGTGTGTTATTACTGGAACAACTCATTTTCTGTTACTTTTAACCAGGGCTTTGAACCAGATTTTTTTCCCAGTTGGTTTTTTCTGAACAAAAACATTATTTTAACATTTCTGGTTTTCGGTTCAACTCTAAAATTGACATTCCTGAACCGGTTAGAACAAAAAATAAAGTTCCCGAACCGGTTAATAACGTTCCATGTCAGCTGTGGGACATACAGATAAGTAAGGTGATCATTAGGACATTAAATTTAAATTATTAGTCTACATATGTTAATTAAGGTTACTGTCTCTTTAAGATAAGCACAGATCAGGGGCCGGATTCACGAAAACATTCTTAAGACAAAAAATAAGAAATTTCTTAAGATAAATTATAAGAAGTGCGTAAGAATGTTCCTAAGTGCAATTCTCAAACATTTCTTAAGAAGTTCTCAATTTTTTTCTTAAGAATAACATAAATTTGTGTCTTAAGAATAAAATGACAAGCTTTAAATGAATTATACCCTGCTAATGAGGTAACAATACATTTATCCATTAATCTTTTGACTACCTTGCGATCATTAACGCGATACAAACGAGTGATGCATTAAGACTACTACAGGATGTTATTCGCTGTTGTAACAGAGGTCAGCTAGTATTAAGGCGGTGCGGTGCGTAAATATAAATCCATAATTTCCCAATCGGTCCGTCATGCGGGCCGAGCGCTCTGAGTGTGCGTGCTTCACTCTCCGTGCCCAAGGCTTTCGTCTCCCGCGCTCACGCGTCAAGAGACGGACGCAGAGGGTGAGGCGTGCCCGTGGTTTCGGAGCCCTCGACTCACTTGACGGAGCGATCCCCGGTCCGCCTCCCGCTTAGAGCGACTTTAAGCTGTTAAGTAATTTCATAATGAATGTAGGCTATTACGGAGGAAGTTACATGTTTGCTAATATTATCACTAATACTTATTTGTGTTGTATGACATATTACAGAGTAAGCTGTTAAAATTCATTATATGAGTGTTGAATTCCTCTTTAAACTAATCTATGTGAAGTAAACTGATAAAATTGCCATTTCAGACTACAAAATACAACATGTCACATTTAAAACAATCACATTAACTTATAAAACATCTTACATTTTGAGATTTAAGACTACTGTAAGGTTATCCTAACTTTAAGATGTTATTTAAGACAGTTTATTTTTCGAGAATTGGAAATCTTCTTAAGTTTTTTCTTAAGAACATACTTAAGGAAAAAAATAAGAACTTTCTTAAGAAGCTTTTTTGAGAATACAAAATATTGTTAACTTTTTTCTTAAGCTTGAATTTAAGATAAAAATGGCAGTTAAGAAGATTTTTCTTCTTAAGAATGTTTTGTGAATCCGGCCCCTGGTTTCTGCCTCTAATCTATACATACACTTAAGACATAAACAAATGTTTTTATTAGAAAAAGAATACTGTGGTATTTCGAGATGATTTTGTTTGTATGTGTCCTGTCAAGAACAGAAAGATGATTTGCTTCCTTTTTGAAACGCGTCTCTCCGTGTATGCATTTTTGAGTGCACTTAAACACATGCACACACACAGACGGAGGACGAATTCTAAACGGCGCTTCGGGAAGAAGATGCAGCATAAACAGTCTCTCCATATAAAGTGATAATTACGTTGTTTTTCAGTGCTTTATTCATCAAATGTATTTTAATGAACTACAGTATGAGACCCAGTAGCGCAACTCTCTCTCAAGTTTATACATCAAGAGTTCTGATCTTTGAAGGGCATAGGGATAATCACGTTTGATTGGAGTTGTGCCGGACACATTCAACCGCATGTGTGTCTATGCATACAGAAAATTTCTCACTTTAGTGCCTTTTTGTGGTTAAATTGTTTAAAATCACTTAAGTGTTAGCATTTGCAAGCCTTTGAAACACGTGCAAATGATCAATTTTCATCCTATTTCAATTTTGTTTGAATCTTAAAAGGCTTCTTATTTACACTAGTTTTTGTAAGAGAGCTCCACACTACTGTCAAACAAGTACATCACAAACACTTCACATTATTACTGTATACCATCAATTACCCCTAATCCCATTTTCCATTATCAGATGGTCCGGTGGTAAATTCTCCAATTTATTAATGACTGCACAATCTCTCTCCAAAATCAATGACCTGTACCAATTTAAGGGATTACAGGAGTGGAGGGAGGAGAGAGAGGGGGGAAGAATCCTTCGGCCACAGAGGAACCTCACTGATCACAGAAGACCTGAACTCTTGCCAGGACTTGAGCTCCAGTCTGACATATGCCCTCATATTTTACTGAGCTTTTATGAGCCACCAGCAGAAACCATAAATCAAGAGTCATGTGACGGGCATCGGCGCCAGTGCCTGCGGACCCAACCATTTATTCTGTCTCATTATGTACTTTTTCTCATCCAATTCCACCATTGAATACATTAGATATTGCATGCCTGCTGTTGTGAAGTGTTTCCAGGGCCTGGACTGCAGAAGTACAGTGAGATAAAGAGGCAATAGATCTGTGATCGCCCGTCTGCTGCTGTCTCCCATGAGGTCATTCTTCTCTGCACGGCACGCTGTGTTTTCAGGTCTCCACGTGTCTCAATTATTCATACTGAGATGAGCCCTGTGCTGAAATCTTAGCTCTTACACACACACATATTTGAAATATTCTTACATGTGAACTCATTTACTTGGATTAAAGGGGACATTTCACAAGACTTTTATAAGATGTCAAATATCATTGGTGTCCCCAAAGTACATATGTGAAGTTTATCTCAAAATACCAAATAGATGTTAAAATTGACACTTGAGCAAAAATGTGCTTTTTTTGTGTGTGTCCTTTAAAATGCAAATGAGCTGATCTCTGCACTAAATGGAAGTGCTATGGTTAGATAGTGCCGATTAAAGGGTGGTATTATCCCCTTCTGACATCACAAGGGGAGCCAAATTTCAATGAGTTATTTTTTACATGCTTGCAGAGAATGGTTTACCAGAACTAAGTTACTGGGTTAATCTTTATCACATTTTCTAGATTGATAGAAACACTGGGGACCCAATTATAGCACTTAAACATGGAAAAGATCAGATTTTCATGATATGTCCCCTTTAAGAAAATAATGCTATATATACATCCTCTGAAAACGCATCATAATATTAAATACTATATTGTGTCATTCTGAGATGTGTGTGGCCTGTCAATGCACACAGTGAGGTTCATACACTGGACAAAAGTCCATTGTCCTGACCTTAAATTCACTTGGGGCAGTTTCCCGGACAGGGTTTAGATTAATCCAGGACTATCCAGGTTAGTTATATTAGGTCATTTAGATATTTTTACAAACATACCTTAGAAAAAAACATTACTGGTGTGCATCTTGAGACAAAATAATTGCACTGATATATTTTAAGATTTGTCAGTGCAAGCCGTTTCAAAGATATTTAATATGAACAAGATGTGCCACTGGTATTGATATAAACGGGAGATATCTCAACATCAATATGACCACTCTAGTCCCACCTTCCAGTAAAGAGAGCCAATCGTCAACCATTGTAGAATGACATCTTCTGCCGGAGAAACTTTACGCATGCGCAGTATATTACAGATCTAGCTGTAACAAGACCTGTAAAGATGGCAGCGCAGTAATGTGACTTCCTTAAAAAGGCTGTTTTTTTTTAAGACCACTTAAACAAGCATTTTAGTCTGGGACTACACCACAGCCTGAGCGAAGTGACGGCACCACAGCCTGACCACAATAATGACTATACAGAAAAGGCCAATTCTGTTAATAAATAGGGTTGTCCTATAGACGCTTTCAGCAGTAACAACATAAACAAATGGCTCTGGTGAAACAAGCAAGACTTCTGGTAAACAACAGACTCCTAGAGTAGTTCATTTCTAATAACAAGCAAAATAAACAACAAGTAGATGACCTTAGTTCAAATCATAGCTAAAAACATATCAAAAACTACATTGAGTTAACGTTAAAATGTGCACTATATAATCTATACAATCTTTTCTACAGATCAACTGCCAAACATTGATTCACATAGCACCGATCGCTGTCTCCCGTCATCTTTAAGAAACCAAAACATTTGTTATTTTCGATGAGGTATTTGTTCAAGAGTTCAGTTTAGTCACTGGTCAGACCATTAAACAAAAAGAGAACCGAAGTAAAGTTCTGTTCAGACATGTAACGGTGACAATGCACGTGCATCTGATGAAACGTCTATATAATTAATTTCTGCTCGAAAGTCTTGTAATAAACATCTTTAGGAAAATATACTGACTGGATTCCTTATTTCCTTAAACTACTCGATTACCCCAACAATATGATAACTACAATGTGATATTTCTTGTTTTCATTTGAAAATATCCTGTATAAAGTCAATCCCATGAATGTTGTCTGATTCACCAGCCTGGCTCTTCATCATTTCTTGACAGTATTTTACAATCATTCCAGATTATTCTTTTTAAAGCAGGCTACTTTCTTTAAAGACTTTTCTCTTTGCCAGAAAGAGGATTTGAGCTCTGATGAACTGCAGACAGTGGTGTTGATAGTGTTGTTGAATGAATTGTCCTTCGTGTCACTTTATGATGGTCTGAGCGGTGACCTGTCCTCCTCCTCCTCTTCCTCACACCATTTCATGCTTCCTCTCCACCTGTCTGTGCTCCTCTCTCACTCTCTGACAGCTTCTTCTGGATTCTCACTTTACGCTTCAGAAAACTTCTTTCATCAAGTTAAGCTCTTCTCCTCACCTGCTTGTGATGCTGTCAGCTAAACCCCTACAGAGCACAAACCCAAATCACAGCAGCGGCCCGTCACGGCTACACGTGTCTTTAAAAACATCACCGTTCTCTGATGAACATGAATGAATGAACATCTGAACCTGAGAAGATAAAAGCAATGAATGTAAGTAGGGCTGAAGCTGGGAACTCTGACTGTAAATCACTCATCAATCCATCAACAATCAATCAATAAACTTAAACATTCAACATTCAAATAACAACTCAAAAACGTACAGTAGCATGAATATAGCCTGCATTAGTCATGTAATGAAATTAAAGTGATGTGACTGTCAAGTATGGTAGCCAAAATGTGACCTCACACACTGTAAGTTGTAAACACAAACACACACACACACACACACAAACACAAACAAACATGCACAGAGCAGTGGGCAGCTATCGTTGCATTGCCCTGGGAGCCACTGGGGGTTAAGGTGCCTTACGGGCACCACAGACACAATCTGCTGGCTGTGAGACTTGAACCAGTGATCTTTGGGTTACAAGCTCTCTAACCAATAATAATGTCACCAGTTTGTGTGTTTGTGTGTTGCTCTGTTGACAGGGTGGTATATGTGATGCATTCTGGGAATACTTGTCGGATGTCGCACTGAAACATTTTCAGAAATATACAAAAGTTCAATGTCAATTTGTCGTCAAAATTCATTAAATTCTTGTGTATCATCTTTGAAAATATCTATACAATATAAATGTGCTTAGTGCAGAAAAATAGTGATTTATAGTGACCAGCTGAAAGGAGGTGTACCACAAACACCCCTAGCTTTTCCTCTCCTAACAAAGAAAGTTTATCTATTAAAATAAAGCACATAACATGTAGATTAAAGGTGTTTAAATGCACACCTCTCACCAGTCTTGTGTAGACTAAAGCATGCAAAGTTTTTTATACAAAGTTATCATAAGATTGTGGAGCACATAAGAAGCCTTTATAATCTAACAGATTGGTTACTCAACTGCTTTTTCCTATTTTTAAACCATTGTTGCTTCGGTTTAGGGTTAGATTTGGTGTTTGCGTTAGTATGTCACTTTAAGTCTTGGTTTATACCATTTTTTCTGATGTATTCTTTAAAATTTTCTAAACTTTAATCAATTGTCACCTGGTGTTGGTGTTAGAGTTGGGTTTGGGTAGGGATGTCATTTTATGTAAATCTAACCCTAAACTGAAGCGAAAATGGGACAAAACAGTTGAGTAACCAATCCGTGAGAATGCCACGCAAAAACAAAATTGTGAGGTTGGATGTGCTTGCTATCTAAATGTAAGCTACAAAGTCAAATAGTCGTGCCATCTAAACATATAAGAGATAAAAGTTCAGAGACTATGCCCATGATAAACAACATAAAACTTTACTCAAAGTAACAGTAAAATACAATACAAGTGAATAGATGAGGTTCAGATTATATAATATAACATTATAATGTTGAAATGTTTTTGTGTGTTCCTCAAAGTGACCGTTTTGTATCTTTAACAGCATGTACACATTGAGTAAAATAAGTCTTATAACACAGTAAAGTGACTTTTACTTGTAATACTTTACTGCTTTTATTTTCTTTTCCTCTCTTTAAAGCTGTTTATCTCAGAATTCCAAACCTGAAAATCACAGCGCTTAGCCGACTTCAGATAACTTTTGTTTTAGACAAGCTATGAAAGAAACAAAAATGGATTTGGGAAGGGCTTGTGGTTCAGGGTCACAGGCGACCGCCAGAGCGCCCAGAGCCGTCGACGCGACCGCCAGAGCGCCCAGAGCCGTCGACGCGACCGCCAGAGCGCCCAGAGCCGTCGACGCGACCGCCAGAGCGCACAGAGCCGTCGACGCGACCGCCAGAGCGCACAGAGCCGTCGACGCGACCGCCAGAGCGCACAGAGCCGTCGACGCGACCGCCAGAGCGCACAGAGCCGTCGACGCGACCGCCAGAGCGCACAGAGCCGTCGACGCGACCGCCAGAGCGCACAGAGCCGTCGACGCGACCGCCAGAGCGCACAGAGCCGTCGACGCGACCGCCAGAGCGCACAGAGCCGTCGACGCGACCGCCAGAGCGCACAGAGCCGTCGACGCGACCGCCAGAGCGCACAGAGCCGTCGACGCGACCGCCAGAGCGCACAGAGCCGTCGACGCGACCGCCAGAGCGCACAGAGCCGTCGACGCGACCGCCAGAGCGCACAGAGCCGTCGACGCGACCGCCAGAGCGCACAGAGCCGTCGACGCAACCGCCAGAACGCCCAGAGCCGTCGACCAGAGCGCACAGAGGCGTCGACCAAACCGCCAGAGCGCACAGAGGCGTGTACTCAGACGTCGGCGCAACCCCAGCCGTGTGCGCAGTCAGCGCAACCCCAGCCGTGTGCGCAATCAGCGCAACCCCAGCCGTGTGCGCAGCCAGCGCAACCCCAGCCTTGTGCGCAGCCAGCGCAACCCCAGCCTTGTGCGCAGCCAGCGCAACCCCAGCCGTGGGCGCAGCCAGCGCAACCCCAGCCGTGGGCGCAGCCAGCGCAACCCCAGCCGTGGGCGCAGCCAGCGCAACCCCAGCCGTGGGCGCAGCCAGCGCAACCCCAGCCGTGGGCGCAGTCAGCGCAACCCCAGCCGTGGGCGCAGCCAGCACCACCTCAGCCAGGTTTTGCTGATCTCGGCCAGAACTTTCCCTGGACTCTCCCGAAGTCCACCCAGACTCTTTCCCCACCCTCCCATCCTGGACCACCCCCTATGAACTCTGTTGTTCCCCCACCCCCCCTCCCTTGTCTATTATTTTTGTTATCCCACCCTAACCCATTTGTAATTCTGTCTTGTTTGCCCTTAATGTTATTTGTTATGTTTTCTTGGATGTTCTCTGTCTGTCAGTCGGTCTTGTCCCATGTTTAGTGTTCCCCCTTCGAAGGCGTCTAGTAGCCGCCTTTTGGAGGGGGGCGTACTGTCAGAATCCTGCCGGATCCTGTTGGTATTTAGATCTAGTTTAGCATGGCAGGGTTCTGACAGTACATATGTTCTATGTGGGAAATGTGTGGTTGTAGTATTGGTTTATTCTGACCACGCAT
The DNA here is from genome assembly GCF_030506205.2 of Paramisgurnus dabryanus. Classification (NCBI taxonomy): domain Eukaryota; kingdom Metazoa; phylum Chordata; class Actinopteri; order Cypriniformes; family Cobitidae; genus Paramisgurnus; species Paramisgurnus dabryanus. Next base: position 37,952,706 of record NC_133341.1, on the reverse strand, counting down.
TTCCCGGGTCTCGTCACTTTTTCCCCGATCCCTTACTCTGTATGTAATTTTCTTTCTCCCTATTTAAGAGTCCTTGTGTTTGTTGTCCAGTGCACGTTCGTCTTGTTTCCTGCCTTGTTTCATGCTTTGTCATATCCTGTTGCTGTTAAGTTAAGATCTTGTCATTGTCTGTTTTCTGTTGAGAAGTTTATTGTTAGTTTTGTTAAAGTTTAGTGTCAGTTAGTGTCGTGCTTCCCCTGTCTTGTTTTGCCCCCTCGTGGGTTTTGTTTTTTTCTGTTTATCCCTGTGTTTATAATAAATCCCTTTGTTTTTTACATCCGCATCTGGGTTCGTGTTTTGTGTTCCCCGAATTCCTGACACCAATACTGAAGTGACTTAAACTGCAATTCATCGATTGGCCACTAGAGGCTGGCTTCAAAAGGGAGTCAATTCCCATCGTAATAATGCCCAACTTCAGAGCAGAAATTAAATGTTTACAGCCTGGTACAAAAAGTGTTTTAGGTCTGTATAGCTAATTGCCCTTCATGACAACTGTGAGGTGGTCTTTAACCCTTAAAGTTCTGCATAATTAAGAGTCGAGCTGGGGGGCGTGGTTTCAGCAACCAGCCACCTCAGCTTCATCCACATCCCACCTCTTTACCAATTTTCGGATATCCGCAAGCGATGCACGGTGACGCGCGGCCAAGATAGCGATGGCAGGCACCGCCTACTCTTGGCTTCAAAAACGATTTTCACAAACCTACGGGTGACATCACGGACACTACATATTTATGATTCTGTCCAATATTTACCCAGCATTACATTAAAAACAACCCAGCAGAATTTAGAGTGTATTTATACAGCTTTCAGATGACGTATAAATCTCAATTTTAAGAACTTGACCCTTACCCAATTTACTTTTTTTTAGAAAAATCACAGAAAGATTGCATTTACATTTATCTAAAATAACTAACATTTATTAGCTTTACTGTTTTCTCTGGAAATCAAGTACATTTTTGTTCAATCAAATGCTCTTAAATGAGAACGTCCCTCCCCAAATACCACCTGCTACTCATATCTATAATAAGAAATGACATTATCTCAAGGCTACTAAAAGAATCAACACAGAGAAGAAAGCATTCTTATTAATGCATTTCAATTTATAAGTCATTTAACATTACAGCAAAGAAAGAATCAGCTAGAAAGGATTTTAATGATGGATTTGATCTAAAACAAAAACTATTAGAATAAGAAAAGTGGAAAAGGGTTTCAGTGAAGTCCATATTGTGTTGCTGTCTATACAACATCCAAAACTTTTCTTTTATATTCCTGCTTCTTTTAAAGTGTAAATAAGACAGCTTGACCCGACCTGGCTGTGTGATTGAGGAGTAAAACAGTGGACACCCGCTGACCATCTTCTCTCTGTTTGTTACTGTACTCTATTGTGTTTTCTGCTGGTGCAGACAGATGATTGACACGCCGCTCCCAACCACAGTCTGAAATTTCAAATCATTTAGGAGCCGAAGCAACCGTTTCATCACCAAAGAGTTTTCCTTTGAAATGCAATACGGCGCTTTAAACATGTATTAACAGCCTCAGTTTAGATTTCACTACATGGTATAACAACGGCTAGTATATTAGACACGTATGAAGACTTTGCATTAATAAGACATTAAGTCTCAGCTGGCACAGGAGGATTTGTGCTGGCCATGCACTGAAGTCAACGCTTCATTGTCTTCTGCAGCTCATTAGGGTCACATCAAGCATTATTAAAGTGATCTGCAGTCTCTCTTTAAAAGTGTGAAAGCTCATTTTTACAGTATTTAATGATGTATCAGGAGACCAGAGAAACCATTACTTCACACCGAGCGTCTGTGGACTCGGAGGAATCGCCCAGATGCTCTTCAAACGTGCTTTTATATATAGATAACCAACATTGAGTCTAATGACTTTTACTTTGATAAGTAAATCACATCCTAAAACTACAGTTAGCGTTTTCTGCGGTGGTGATGCTCAGACCAAGTTAAAGATGAATAAGAAGATTAAGCACTGTGATGTGATTATAAGGAGAACCTTGAAGAACAATTTGAAGGCCACAACAACTGAAGAAATCAAATGTGTTTGTCAGCTATAAATATCCTGTTACTGACCTTCATTTTAAATGAGGTTCGGGGTGAGAAAGAGGCAAGAGGCCGCCTGTAAGACAGAAAGTTCAAGATTTTGAACATCTTCACTTCTGATTTCCATGAATGTCCAGTAGATGTGTAACCATTAATCACCATTCATACTAATACTGTATACTGGTCCAGTATCGATTCGGAATCGCAAAGGCGACATTATGCACAGCTATTTCATGTATCTAAGTCATTATCAATCTAAAATCACTGAGTTTGACTCGGGTCTTCTTAGAACAAATTATTACTGCGTACAAAAGAACCCAACATCTAATTCTGAGAATATGTTTTATTGGTATCTGTCCTTGAAGTATCCTCTGTGTCTCTGTGATCACCGTGTGGGTGATCAGTTATTCTGTGGACCGGTACATTAACGCAAATGAATGATCTCATGACTAAAGGAAACAAATGATGATGATGATATTGATGGAGGTTCGGCAGTTCCGCTCGACCTGTTTGAAGCTTGACTGTGCGCAGTGGCACATCATTGACTTTCTCCTCTAGAGGTAAAGGTCGAGACATCTGGAGATATAGATTCACCCCACCGGAGCCGATCGCTAATAAACCAACCAATGCATGGATAGGACTGCTAGTTCTCATTCACCAACCGTTTCATCTCTAAATGCGAAACAACATCTTAGCAATCACTCTAAATACTTAAAACGGAATTAAAATATGAATCAGAATCATGATTTTTATTCATTTACTGTAGATGTCACTGTTGTTGAGCAGATTATGAGGAATAAAACACAAGATCTTAAAATGTGTCTGGGCATGTTTATCACTAAATATATACAGTATGTGACCCTGGACTACAAAACAAATCACAAGTAAGGGTTAGTTTTTGGCTGTGACGGTTATAACCACCTGAACACCGTGGTGGGGCAGTAATATCGCAGTGGAGAAGTGCGGCCCACGGTTATGTGCACATTACAAACTATGAAAAACTTAAAGTACAATCTTGCCCAGCGAGAGGGGTTGTGCACACCAAAACCCTCATCCACTGTGATTGGACGGCCGTGTGAGAACTGACACTGATATGCAGAGCTTTTAACCCAATGTTGAATATTTTTCAACTCTCGCCGTTCAGCGCTAATTGCGTAAAAAACGCTAGGTGCTGGCTTTTTGGAAAAACGTAAAATAAAACGCTTTTTTGGAAACAATTGAAAACATTTGTTAAAAGCTTTGGTAGGCACGCCCCCTACATGTGCTATTTGCAAGGGGAGGCAACTGATATCAGTGATGAGGACCCACTGACTAGGGGCGGAACAAAGGCAAGGTTGCAAAAAATATCAATCTGCACTACCAGTACACCAACAGAACGAGTTTTTAACCCCAAAAAGGTTCCTCACCTGAACCCTGTGTTGTTTTATGGATAGAAGTGCTACAATAACCACAATGCTGTTGATGCTCTGGGGCCGTTGCAAAGTAACCTAAGCATTGCATGACGTTGTGACGAGCACCCACCAACAGAAAAAGAATTTGGCGACTATGAACACGTATGTTTGTTAACAAATGTATATCTGATCCTTGTGTACATTTAAAAATATATGCATGCATTATATATAAGCCTATATGCATCAATGCGAGCATGCACACACACGTACATTCTATAACCACCACACCACCGAGCTGGTGCATTACCATCACATTTTACATTACATTTTACATTTAGTCATTCAGCAGACGCTTTTGTCCAAAGCGACTTACAAGTGAGGTAAACAATAGAAGCAATTATGGCAACATAAGAACAGCAATACATAAGTGCACTGGAAATAGTCTCATCAAGTCCAACACAATATACATAGCCAAGGGTATGTTAGTAATTTTTTTTTTTATATAAAGAGGAAGGTAAATAGAGAGAGATAAAGAGAAGGGTAACTAAAGTTAGGTAGTTAGGTAATGGTGGAAGAGATGGGTTTTTAGCCGAGTCTTAAAGACAGCTACAGTGTCAGCTGATCGTGTCACGACCGGCAGATCATTCCACAGTTGTGGGACAGTTCCTGAGAAGGTACGCGTTAGTGTTTTCTTCCCTTTTTGAGATGGTACCACAAGTCTTCGCTCGGTGGCAGAGCGCAGTGATCGAGAGGGTACATAAGGCTCTATAAGCAAGTGAAGGTGCTGACCCAGTGATGGTTTTAAAGGCCAGGAGCAGAGCCTTAAATTTGATGCGGGCTGCTATAGGAAGCCAGTGTAACTTGACAAAGAGAGGAGTGACGTGCGCCCTCTTTGGCTCATTGAAGACCACTCTTGCCGCTGCGTTCTGAATCATCTGTAGGGGTTTGGTCGTGCAGGCTGGAAGTCCTGCCAGTAGCGCATTGCAGTAGTCCAGCCTGGACAGGACAAGAGCTTGGACCAGGACCTGCGTAGCATGCTCATCTAGGAAAGGTCTAATTTTCCTAATATTGTAGAGGATGAATCTACAAGAGCGAGCGGTGCTGGCAACATGCTCCGTGAAGCTAAGCCGATCATCAATGACCACTCCCAGGTTTTTGGCCGTCTTGGAAGGCGTGATGGTCGAGGAACCTAGCTGAATGGAAAAGTTGTGCTGAATCATTCTGAATCAACCATCACAGTGGTAAAATACTCCCACCATCACAGCCCTAATTTATACATTATCTGAAAGCTGAAATAAAAAAGCTTTTGATTGATATAGGGTTTGTTAGGATAGCCCAATATTTGGACGAGATACAACTATTTCAATATCTGGAATCTGAGGTTGCAAAAAAATCTAAATATTGAGAAAATCGCCTTTTAAGTTGTCGACATGATGTCCTTAGCAACACATATTACTAATGCAATGTGTTGAAAGAGATGTGATATATTACAATCAGAGTTTCATCATTGATCAGCTGTGCTCACGGACAGAAGCTATTCGACCCTCTTAGCAATACAACTCAAGTCTATTTTCTTTAGTGTCTCTACCTGAACCTCCTTATGCAAATCAAAAGCGTGTTCTCCTGCAGGCCGAACTGTGTGTGGCGGAGAAAATTGGATCGAATGTAATTCAGTTCTCACGAGGAATTGATCAATAATGCTGAGGAATGGCTTTCGCTAGAGAGTGCCCATCTTGTTTGGAGCGTTTTGCGTCGGCAATGCAATCTCGCCTGATAAGTCATGCATTTCCACACGGCGGCGAGGCACGATAATCAGATGTTCCTCCGCTTTATGCCTCTCCATCTTACAGCTTGTTCGGAATTTTCCGACAGTGCGGCACTTGAGGAAAAATAGCGTTTCCATTACAAGTTCTCCATTAGGACTGACACGCTGACTGCACGCTCGTGTGGGAGCAGAATTCCCAACAGACAAAGGTCCAAAACAGATGCACACACACACACACACACACACATACATACAAACACTCATGCATGCACACTCATCCTCACTTAAGAAAGAAGAAAGTGTCTTTAAAATCAATGACAAATGCATCTTCAAATTCAGCAGCATCTGTGTAAATCCTGCACATCTGCTGAATGCTTCAAGTTGATTTTATTCTTTTGTGATGTCTTCTACTGTATGTTCATATTGAGTGCTGTTCGGGTTTGTACAAGGATCTGCTAATGTTTATAATTGTTATGAATAAAGATACCATCTCAACTGGAAAAACATTGCAGAAACAGCTTAAAGGTTGTGGGTTCAATCCCCAGGGATCACATACTGATGAGACCGGATACAACGTAAATCATTTTCAAAGTCTTTAATGGAATACTTTAGCAGTAATTGTTAAAATCTGAAAACCATTCAGTTTAGCGTATGGGGCTCTGGCACTGGTAAAGACACTGGCTCACTATACATTGGGACACTCGATGACTTATTTTCCAGTGACCTGCTTATTAAGGTAAGGTAAGGTAAGGTAAACTTTATTATCCCTCAGGGGGAAATTTGTTGTACAGCCAGCAGTAAAACACATAATCACACAACAAGCAAACAACCGCACTCACCCACACAACCTTAATAAATAATTACCTAAAATTATTTAAAAAACCAATGGCAGCAGGTACAAAAGAATTTTTAAATCTGTTTGTACGACAAAGGGGCACATAGTATCTGCGTGTAGATGGGAGCAGTTTAAAAGCCTTCTGCAAAGGATGGCTCAAATCCATGGTAATTAACTCTGCCTTCCTCAGTGTCCGAGTTATGTACACATTATTCAGATCATTCAACAAGACGGCACCACTGATATATGCAAATAATTCAAAGGACCGGGGTCAATTATTCCTCTTATACCACGGTTACCACAAACATTGCTCTGGTGGTTATTTTAAGACATTAAAACAATCAGAAAAAAGTGATCAACAGCCTCGCGGTATAAAATATGTTTGTGGAATTTATTAAATGCTTCATTTGATGTTGATTTGCTTAAGTTTTTGTTTTGGTGAAAATGACAAGGATGAAAGAGGAAGGGAGAAGATGGTAGGATATTTGAATAATATGCAATTCAGATTTTATAAAAAAGAATAATAAAGTGTTTAATACATGTTTATAAAAGAAATTACATAGTGATATAGCTAATCTTTCTATTTTTTTGCTAGTGGAAGTTCTGATGGCTTGAAGCCGGATTATGATGGAATTTTTAAGAACCTGTCCATCAAAATGTTGGAGTATGAGAAAGTCAAACACAACCTCTGTAAACCTGATGTAAATGTACTTTAACATGAAAGTCTTTTTTACAGGCACTCAGTGCTTTAAAGGTGAATGAAAATTAAGTGGAGGTGACTTTTAAAATGTTAGAGAATATTGCTTAAATACAAAAGGTTTTGTCTGTTTTCATGAATCATAATTATTTAGAAGTGAAATTATAGCTGGATTTCTGATTAAAGCTGCGTGCGCAACACCACCAACTAGCAACTTTTTTTCATTTCAATAACATCTTGCCTATTTTTGCCTTCACGGGGAAAAGAATTCACTGCTGTGTCCAGCCATGAGACAAAGAGAACAGTTTAACTTTATGCAAATGACGAGCATCAGTGACGCAGTGGAGTTCACGTCATCCATCTTTTGTCATACTGAGAGGATGATTCAACTTTTTGTATAGTTGTTACTAGGACAACCGGAATTAGGAACGCCTCCTAAAAACCTTATTGAAAGAGATGGGCGACACACAGTGACGTGTGCAAACACAATAAGTCCAAGATTACACAAGTATTTAAATAAGAACTTCATGAATAAACATCATTAAAGAAACAAAGCCATTGTGCAACTACTGTATTATTTCAAAACAATTACACTGCAAAAAATTATTTTCAAGAAATGTTTGTCTTGTTTTCAGTAAAAATATCAAAAAATTCTTAAATTAAGATGCTTTATCTTGATAAGCAAATGACCCAAGAAAATAAGTCTAGTTTTTAGACCAAAAAAATATCAAATTTAAGTGATTTTGTGCATAAAACAAGCAAAAAAAAATCTGCCAATGGGGTAAGCACATTTTTCTTGAATTTTTCTTAAATTTAGTGTTTCAGAAAAATGTTCAAGATTTTATGCTTACCCCAGTGTCAGTTTTTTTGCTTGTTTTATGCACAAAATCACTTAAATTTGTTCTTTTTGCAGTGTATATAAATGTTTAATAAAGAATTTAATTGGCTGTAACAACATTAGATATTGATGTTCATGATGTGTACAGTATACCGATCACAGTCAGCAGATGTTTCCGAGCCACTTTATATAAACATACAAACACAGTTGTCTTCTCAGCCAAATCCATTAGTGGTGAGCTAAAGTCCTTTTGTTTGTGTTTTACACTGATAAGACCGACTCAGGTCATATTAAATCAAATCTCACCTGTCTCATTCTGAAGAAAACCAGCAGAGGAGAATCTGTGACAGCGTTTGTTTCTGGAAACATCTAGAGAGGTTCAGTCTGTTTGTTTACATCTCCTCGCAGGAACACGAAGCAAAGACGTGGACAAACATCAGCGCAGACCGAACCTCTCCTGCTGGTCCTGAAAACAACCCACTGAAATTTAATGAGCGCCTCCAATTCCCTCCGAACTAAAGCCAGAAACCTGCTGTCGGCCAGCGGGCCGCTCACACACACAATTACATCTGAATGTGAAGCAATGATTTTCTGATAGATGAAAAGTTAAGGGCACATCAGGGAGGATTTGTTTTATGATTTACAGCATCTAAAAATAACCATTCAATCAAATAATACAGTGTTCAATTATCACACCACCGCAGCTGACAAACACCTCTTGCCCGGTCCATGTGAATCACTGGAGTTTGTCGAGCATGAGTACAACACAACTATCACACCTTCACGTTAACACTACACTTTGCTCACTAGCAGCGATGAGCGGACCGAACCGTGTTGCACAGGGTCGTCGCTCGCCGATGTTATGACACATTTTTGATGGTTGCACATCTCTGGGGACATCCTAAACCATCGGACCTTTCAGGAAAGCGCATTGTTAAATGTGACAAGATGGATGTTTGGACCCAGCCTGCTGGAAACCTCATCCCGCTTCAGTCTTAATGGACTGGCGATGCTAATCCTGTGGGAGCCGAGCGACTGGAAACTTCTGGACAAAGATGCTTAGCCAACACTTCCATCATCACAACAACACAACTATGATGATTCAGACTGGAGAAGAAAAGATGAAGATACAACCCCTATATATACACACACAATACTGTGCAAAAGTCTTACATCATCATATCACCATTAGATTTGTTGGTTTTGCAATGATATAATGATCATATACACTGTAATAGAGAGGACGATACAGTATGACCAAAATCTTATATCATGATACGAGGGATGTCATTTCTTGTAAATCTAACCCTAAACCGAAGCGAAAATGGTAAGAAAATAGGACAAAACAGTTGAGTAACCAATCCATGAGAATGCAACGAAAAAATGAGCAAAAATTCTGTGACTATCCCACGGAAATTTGTAAGATCAGGCTGAGTTAAAAATATTCAATTTGAGCAAAAAATTTCCATTACACAAAGTTAAATCCCGCGAGTAATATAATGCTGCATACACACCAAACGTGAAGCATTGCCTTCCACGCTCTAGAATTTATCTTTGTGTCTGGCAAATTTTTCGCCTGGGTTGAATATTTTAACTTGCGCAATGTTGCGTTTGAGGGGAAATAGCGTGTGTTTATGAGGCAATTTTGTTGCCCATTTTGCATAATTTGCATCGCCCCGCACAAGCTTGCAACTATTCGTGTCTTTGCATTGACTTTTTATGTAATCTACTGCCGCAAATCGCTGAATTTTTCAATTAAAGCAAGGAATGTGATTCTTTGCATTTGGTGTGCAAACTCATAGATCTGAAAAGCTTTTTTAAATATGTGACAGACAGATTTATTTATTTTTGTGGGGCCAGTGAAAATTTTGGCAGGACAAGTGACAACTTAAACCAATGGCTCGACTGAGCCAGTATAATTTTTTGCATTGAGCCCTGCTAAAATTCCAAATATTTTGGTCAGTATGTCGGTATACGTCTTGTCTTTCAGTTTCTCTTGGTTGATTTTCTTGAAAACACCATCACGTACCTTTCAAAGCACTTAGTGAATGAAAGAAATGAGTGATGCTTTCTTCTGTGCGTATCTCAAAGTACCAGAAGAGCAGGTGAGGCTGAACGCTGACATCTGTGGTGGCTTTGATGTTCTCTCTGTGTGTCGAGATGGTCAGCATTAAAATCACCTCATTCATGATGACCTTCCCATGATTCCTCTCATGGACTCTCAGAACTCCCAGAACAGAAGCGTCTCTACTCTGAAACAAAAGGCCAAGTGGCAGTCTGACATAAAAGTCAATAACAACGACCCGTCGGTATTTCAGAGAATCGTCGGGTGACCTGGTTGTTTACAATCTAAATGAGCGTTCAGTGAAGATCAGGAGGATCTGTCACATATACACACAACCATAACCTAGAAGACAAACCATTGAGTTTTTAAAATGCTGCGCACGGGTTTCTACTTTTACATTCATCTTCTCTATAAGAATTTCAGAATATTCTTCAATAAATACTTCACACACACACACACGTGAAATAAAAGCAGCCACAGCCAATGAATCACAACACTACAAACTTTGATTTGACGGAAAAAGACTTTGCATCTTAATTGTAATAAAATGTTATTCTTTACTATCAAACAACTAAACAATATTATTAAACTAAAGTTCACTGCTGCTGTGTTCATCTCTCAAACTCAATCTGTCAGTTCATATGATCACTTTAAAGTCTATCATCATGACAACACACAGTTAGCATCCAGCACTTCTTCCTTCTCTTGTCAATAATGTTTTTAGTAAATGTGCTGTTTTACACCAATAATAAAGTTAAGTAGCCTGAACTGAGGCTGTGATTTAACCGCAGTTAAAGTTTATAAGAGTTTATACAGTAAAGGCAGACGGGCCATCCACACCGTAGTGTTTTACTGGCTCTCTAAATCAAGCTGTTAAACACTTAAACGTCCTCACGCTGGAGGGATTTAGAGACGTGATCCATTCATCTATCAAATTAACATCATGAAAAATTAATGTGCAAGTATTTAATACGATAAGCAATGCTGCCATAAAGACAGAAATACAGCAAGATTCAGCTGACTGTAAACATGTGCTTCAAAACACCACAAGAGGGCATTCAATAACAAACACACACACACACACACACACACACACACACAGAGAGATGCACACGCCCACACTAGGTATTGATTGAGATGAGTAGTTAGTGTGTTAACCAGCTGGTCAGATACTCATTCAATACTAAAAGCATTTATATCATCACATGAAACTAGAATTGGACTTACAGCAACATCATGTAAATCTGTTAGTGGTGTGAAGCATTAAAGGTGTGCTATGTGCTTGATGTTCCTCTCTTATCTCTTAAAGTAGGTATGCGAGTCAAATTTTCAACATGGTTAAATGCTAAAACTAGTTGTTCAGATAGAAAGAGCTTGAAAAATCCTTTAACATGACACTAAGATGTCTATGGGTTCAATAATAACAAAATATTGGCCATTTGAAACTCGAAACTCGTCACTTTATTTTGTCCTATTATTTAAAATTTTTGCAGGTGGTAAAACTCTGTTGTGTGTTGTTTAAATTCATTGACATTTCGTTCACTTGTAGTTTAGCAATTAAATTAAATGAATATTACAATTTCAAGAATGTTTTCACGTTGTGTAAAGCGAAACCAAACTGAGAGCCGCGACAGCTGGGATAGTCATGTACCTGGTAAAAAAGACAATTATTATTTACTCTTTCAGGGTGTTTGTATATCATTTCAGAATGAGGCATCTCACACATTAAAGGGTCAGTTCACCCCAATATGTGATCATAAATTACCCCACTAAGTCCTTTGATTTTCTTCAAAACACATTTTTAGATATTTTTTGGGAGTCTTGTCATGCACCATAGTCTGCTCTTAAACGTGCACTAAACGACTAAGGGGGAGAACAAATAGTTAAATAAAATCATTTGTTTTGTCTTCTTTGCACACAAAAGTGTTGTCGTCGCTTCAAAATATTATTATTGAATGACTGATGGACCTTTTTGGTGATGTCTTTCATTTTTTTCTGGGCTTGATTGTGAACACAAACTGCAGTCTGCAGACACAAGCCTCTAAGTTTTCATCAAAAATATCTTTAAATGTGTTTTGAAGACAATCTGAGGAACGACACAGGGATAATGATTTATGATAACATTGTCATTTTTGGGTGAACTAACCCTTTAAGAGGATGTGCTGTGTGAAAATTGTGCAAAGCAAATGGATTTGTGATGTGATAATGAAGAAGAGTATCTCAAACACCCACAAAGACCTTCGTCAAACTTCACGCTGTGATTCAATCCTGACGCTTTAAAACTTCATCATCTGCACCGTTATGATTTCCGTGTTTTCTGGTGTCCGTGCGAGCTGTGGCCGTGAGTTTACAGGTTTTTATCTCTGTGTCCATGCCTCCGTCTGCTGTATAAACCGCATGAGGAGCAGCTCTCATTCATTCTAATTACAGCCATTGATATTGAATAGAGCAGGTTTGTTTACGGGCTGCTTAACATTCAGAAAGTGAATCAGTCGTCTCAACAGTCTGCTCTGGGTTTACCTAAAGCAACTCTTACTCATTTGTATTTATGTTTTGTTGTGTTATTTCCATATCTGCTGGGTCAGGAAACAACAGATTTTCTTCACTCGCACTAACAAAGTTTACTGATTAAGAAACATAAACTGATGATGGGTACAATTGTTTGCGATTACACGCAGTACATTCATATGTAAAATGACCTGAAACGTTTGGGTTTAAAGCTTGTTTACTATAATGTAGCGTCTGAATATATTGTTTTCTTGTTTTTGTTTATTTATGCAACAGTGCTTGTTATTCATTTCACTCACACAAAATGCAAAACTCTCCATCAAACGCACAAAAATACAAATATAGCCTGAATATATGCAGTAGGAAAATCTTTTCCCCCACACTTTATATGTATAGATTGTGAAGGTCATGGAGATGTGTTTCTCATTTAAAACATCACTAAAAACAAATAATATTTAAAACAATAAACCTCTCAACCCTATAAAGATTCAACGAAAAGTTAAATGAATAGTTTAAAAGACTGTAAATGTGTTAAAGAATCACTGAAGCACATTGCATGTTTGTTTGATATTTCATTGGGTCAGTGATTCAACAGAGCATTTGATTGGTTAGAAAATATTTCAATAGATGTTTTTTTTAATTAAATCAACACAATTTACAATTTGACAGCAAAATGTATTAAAGTGATTTATTTATAGAACTCAAACTGAATTGAATCTTTAATGGAAACTAGCTGTATATTTAAAATAAACTCACCTGTATGGGTCCACTGTGGACGCCTCACCGAACCTCTGAGCTCTTCTTCTTCCTCTTCTTCCTCTTCCTCTTCTTCTTCTTCTTCTTCTTCTTTTTCCTCTTCTTCTTCTTCTTCTTCTTTTTCTCCTTTGATGTTTTATTGTGGTTGGCAAATAAAATTTTGTTGCACTACCACCACCTACTGAACTGGACAAAAACTAAATTCTCCTGTAGTCCTATTTCTAATAGGTATTTTATAATGACTCTAGACTTTCTCCATTGCTCTGAATGACCTTTGCACGTGAAATGTTTCTATGCCCAAGTTACTTACAGTATTATCTTTCATTTTTATACTTTTGACATTTAATAAGAACACGACTTTGTCTCATCACAACATCTACATTTACCTGTTGCATGTTGCTTATTATAAAAAGGGAGTAATTTGGTCCAGTAAGTCTACTTTTTTAAACGAGTAATGACAATACTTTCTGTTTCTAAATGCACTTCTTTCATTTGATGAAATGACCTTGAATGAAGGTGATTTAGTGCAAATTATATACAGTTAATGTCATGTTAAATTGTTTTTTAGAAATATGTTTTAGCAAGGCTAATCGTCTGGGTTTTTTCAGTGCAATGCATTATGGGTAATCTGCAGCCACTCGTGTGTATGGCATGTGTGGATTCAGACACAGCCAATGAGTTAATTTGTGAATTAATTAAATTCCTGATAGCATTAGAATCAGTGAACACACAATAAAGACATTTCTGAAAGTCACAATCCACTGTGATGGACATTTTACTCCTGTTTCATTTTAATCTGTGCTGGAGGGCATCTGAAAAATATAGATGTCTGGCTCTGAGCAAATCCTGAATATATGAATCTGTTTCATTTTCACATGCCACAGAGAGAGAGAGAGAGAGAGAGAGAGAGAGAGAGAGAGACATCAGTGGGCAGATCATCTCTTTACTCTGATGAATTGTTGATTGAATGAAGCGTGTGTGCTTCTGTTGACCAAAATATTGGGGTGAAGGATGAAATGAATATATAGATAGATAAAGATATTATTGATCTGTTCACTCAACATGACAACAACACTGAAGAAAACATTTACATCCATTAATACAGAAGTAAAGAAAAGGTTTAAAGAAAAGTGAGTTCACAGTTTCTTATGTTCATCTTCACAGTGCAAATGTCATAGTTTTAATCCCAGTGGACAATGATACAAATATCTAACTGGAATGCACTATACAGCATATCACTTTAGATAAATGCTTCTGCCAAATGAATAAATGTAAATCTGTGTGACACATGTGTTTCAGAACAGAATAAATTAGATTTAATGGCAAGTTGAATAAAGTGCCTTAAATTAATGAGTTAAAAATATGATATTTAATGCACAAATATTTAACATGATTAATAATAATGTCATACTGTCATGCTACAGTCAACAATTTAATATGCATTATACTCATACAGTAATTATACTACAGCTGCATGTTGTCAGAGTACAATGGGTTAATGCCTATACACCTGCGGAAAACATTAAGAGATCATTTCATAGTCCCTTACAGTTTTTCTAGATTTACTATTTATAGGTGTTTCATTTTTGTTTCATTCGCATTCAACTTTTCTGCCAAATTCTTAATAAAAATAGTGTTTTATTTGCATTTATTTATTCATAATTGAAATGGGGAAAATGTGGTCCAAACAACAAAACTACACAGTGCTCTCTGATCTTCAATACTGCAGAGAAAACAGGTTCAAATTAATTTCTCAACACCAGAATGCTCATGTTTTAAATGCATTTTAAGAAACTCAGTGTAAAAGTCCCTCCTGAGGTTTGCTATTGTTGAAATTCAAGAGACAGTGGACTGAAAGCGTCACAAAACATCTAGAAATGATGATTAAAGACATAACTGGAGCGGTCTCTTCATTTTTCTGCGGCTGTATATGAAGACGGCACTGTGGACTCCTGACTGTGATGCATTGTGGGATACATTTGCTCTGATGTGGTATTAGTTGTTGTTTCAGATGTGGGACAGTCATGTGAATACATTAGAAAGCAGTGAGTTTACACTGCAAACAATGACTTTCTTACTTTGTATTTTTGTCTTCTTTCAATAAAAATATCTAACATTTCTTAAATGAAGATGTATTTTGTTGATGAGCAAAATTACCTAAGAAAACAAGTCTAGTTTTTAGATAAAACATATAAACTTTAAGTAAATTAGTACTTAAAACAAGCTAAAAAAATGGAATACGAAAATTTTCTTGAGATAAGTTGACTTTTATCATAAACACTTATTTCAAGAAAATTGTTCTTATTCCATTGGCAGATTTTTTTGCTTGTTTTAAGCACAAATTCACTTGAATTTGATATTTTTTGTTTAAAAACTACACTTGTTTTCTTAAAATACATATTAATTTAAGAATTTTTAGATATTTTTACTGAAAAAAGACAAAAATACTAAGTAAGAAAGTCATTATTGCATTGTATAAGCAAATCATCTATGAGATGGAAACTAAAGTGTATTTTCAAGAAAAACATGAAATGGTTTGTGATATGTCCAACCCTAACACGCGGTTTTAACAAGAAAAGTGTCAATAAAACAACACTTAAAAGAGCTCATCAAGTCAGTTGATGGGAATGTTAAAAAGTATCTTGTAGCAGAAAGAATAAAACGATTATGTGTTGTTGTTGTTGTTGTTGTTGTTGTAGTGTGTACAGTAAACATACTTTAAATGAGAAATTGTCTGGTACGCACTGTGTGTCTTATCTGAAATGATTTGTAAAGATGCACTCGGGCTGAATGCATTAATGACACCAGACAGACACTACATCAATACTTGACTCGTATCATTTTACAGAAGGAAAGGATTTGTATTTTGTTTTATTAAAAGCATGCAAGCGATGTCCGCCTGTGAACCAAACAAACAGAAGTCAGGCTTTGATCACCTGTGAACTCCAACTTAACAACATGATCACCTTACTGTACGTTCTTCATCCACCATCTCTTTAAAGATTTCTCTGACATATTAAAGTCATGACATGAAGTAAAGCAGATTTCACTCATTCACGTGATTCCTGCAGGAGCAGAGCTTATTGTTTAAATACACAACATCATGAAAACAAGACTCATCACACTCATCTTTAGGATCATTTGACAGATTCTGACAGCACGTCCTCCTCATCAGATCATCTTAAGTGCATTCACTCATTTTCTCATGTCGTACCACACATCATCATCACTCTTCTCAATAAAATCTTCATCATATTTCACAACACCCACCCGTCTTCACAGCACATCTGTATTTATATCAGTACTGAGAAAACACAGCGTGGGAAGGTTACTGTAATGAGACTCACATACAGAACATACTGTACACTTAAAACACACAACAGACTTTACAAGGATTTTCTCAGAAGCATTTATAAAAAAAGAAATAACGTAACGTGTCCCTTTGACACATCTACACAAGAAATGATCAGATTATTGTCATTCGTAGCACATCTCACAACAATGGATACAAATATAAACAGAGAGAATCTAATATTAACATCATTTTATGAATCCGGTGAAAATCTTACCGAACATTCAGATAAACAAATTCATGTACCATCAGTGCTCATAGATTTAAACTAATTAAACTAGTTTAGTTAACTAACTCATTTAAGTATTTAGACTTCATTTACTGTAAACTCCAACAACAGTACAAACCCTCTGTCAATCCCATGAACTCTTTCTGTGTCTGATATGAGCTGAGATTCTCAAGACAAACACACAGATATCTGTCTCTATTCTCTCTGGTTTCTGTTCATAGTGATATTGAGTGAATTCAGTGACAGCTCATTGTCCTGTGTATGTATCTGATAATGTCTCTCAGAGACACGTGACACCTAAAAACTGACTATCACTGTGGGTATAGTTAGTTAACATCATCCAGGCCGCTCTTTCTCTTAGCTTAAGATTGCTTAGCTTCCTTTTTCCTTAGGAAAAGTGTCTCTCAGCAGCTTTGGGAAAAGTAGGACACTTTTAGTAGTAAGATCAAATGTTTTGTGAATGCGACTTCTGGACTTCATCAGACTCATTTATGTGTTATGCATTGAATGAAGATGACATGGGTGAATTATCTTTAATAAGTAGCTCTTATGGTCTGTGGATAAACATGCTAATAAATAACTATTCCTTGAAAACATCTAAAGGTTATTGTTATAAATCTGTGATATTGTGCCTCACTCAATAGCTTTCTTTAAAGGTGGTGTTTGTAAATTTTAGTGGCATCTAGTGGTGAGGTTGCAAATTGCCACTAACCTCAATTTCGAAACGCATAGAGAAGCTACGGAAGCCGTTACAGGACAAACACGTCATCATCTGAGACAATGTAGGGACAAAATATAGATCATTTTGTCCGTTTAGGGCTACTGACGAAACATGACGGTGACTTCCATGGAAGGAGACCTGCGGCGTATGGAGATAAAATGTTCACTATGTAAGGTCTTTATACATCTCTGATAATATAGTTATATTGCATTTCTGTCAAGAGATCCTCCTAAAAGTTACACACTGCAACTTGCTTTAAAGGTGTCAAAGAATGCATCTGTTAAATTGTCGTCTGATATCTACACTGAAGGTTTGTGGCTTTATTAAGTGCAAAAATGATCCAGAGTCAGTTTTACAACCCTAGGATTTGTCTTTAGAATGAAATGGTCTATTGTTACCTTATTTGAAAGGGCCATGAATAATAATGTTGAGCTCTGCCCTGATTGGCTGTTTCTTCTTCAGTAGCTCTGTGTGTGTGTGAAAATCTGATACAGACTCAAACATAAGATCTGTTTTGAGGAATAATCAATTGTTTAGAGATTGCTAATGGATGTTTCTGAGTGGTAAATTTGTGTTTTTCAGTATGGACCTGCAAAACGTAACCGGAACGTCAATAGTAGAACTTCAGACTAAACGCTACCATATAGCATGAACTAGCAGATAGTGATAACTAACAGATAGAGGAAATGCACGTGACGTCACCTTCAGCAAAAATGACTGCTGTTATGCACGGTAATGACTGTACAGTGTGAAATCAGCGAAAACACGGAGAAAATGCATCTAAATGGGAAAAAGCTGTTGTGTGATACATATTTAACAAGAATTTTGAGCTATCGTTTTACAGACTGCCAAGAAACACCAAAAGGAGAAGTAAATTGATCGTCAATGCCACAGGTGGGTTGACAAGTTGCTAGGGCCACTATCTAGTACAACTAAATTGAACATTTCCTAATAATTGTCAGTTATACTGAACTTTTCACAGCGACCGCTAGAACAGCCAGCCATTTTCTTCAATGTTTTGCCATTTCAAGGAGAAGTAAATCAGTAGCAGTAGCCATATGTCAGGTATGTACATTTTGGGATGAAAAAAATCCTATAAAAATACACCAATGAATACTCTTATTCCGTGTAATTTAAAGTTTTGTCAGTGAGCCTTCATTTAAAAAAAAAAAAACATCCTTTATGATGAGCCTTGTGTTCTACAAAGGTGGGATTTTTTCGACACTATTGTATTGACTTCACTTTTTATTGTTTGACCTAACTAGTTTTATTCCACCTGTACCTGTTTAGCTCCATCATCACACTTGTTCTGTTCATCCTTGGTTAGTTATTGTCTACAGTATGTGTGTATGCCATGTTTGTTATGTTGATCATCAGTAAACCGCTATGTTATTTGTATCCTTGACTCCTCGTCTTCGTTAAGTGGATACGTGACACTATGAGCTCAAGCCCAACAAGTAAAATTAAGTAGTAAAATTAGTTATTTTTCATATCATGATTGTAATGACAAAAGTTTTGAAAAGAACTGTACTTTCCAGAGTTCATAGATGCAATAATGGATTCACTGAACTTGACCCCTAATGATCACAAATCAGTGTAAAGATGATGTCACATAAGGGAAGTGATGTCATCGGTGGTTGTGTTTGGTTAAAAGTTTTTAAAGCTGAAGTGGGTTTAGTCATGAAATACTGTTGAGAACAATAAAACAATTTAAGACAAACAAAAGTGTTAACAAGCAAGATTTTTAATTTGGAAATATGTTTAACAGAATTCATGTGAACACAAAAGTGTTCTGTGATAGAAAAGCAATTAAAATATCTTGTAATTATGCATATTTCTATTGTTTTGTAATACTAAATTGAAGCATTTTTTTCAATCCAAGTCCAAATTGAATCCAAGCTGATTTTTCCAGCACACCGAACATCAGCGAGAGAACCGACTGAAGCCGAGCAGAACTTCAGCTGAGAGATCAACGGTTCTCAGAACAGGACATTCCCAGAACATCACTGCAAAAACCAATAAATAAACTCGTAATGGACATTAATGTCATGAATGAATTTAAAGTCAGAGGAGAAATATGACCTCAGATGATGAAGATACATTCAAAAGAAAACGCTCTGCACAACCCATACGGCAAAAAAGACATTTCTCTGGGAAAAATATATGTTTTAAATATATGCTAAATACATTTTGTAGAAAGTAAAGCTTAATTATATATATATTTGAATTTGAACATATAGTTTTAACCTTCATATATATAAACATATATTTCATCATGGATTTCAGGGGCAAACAAATATACTTCTAATTTTACAACCCATATAGCAAAAAATATATTTTAGATATAGTTTATATAAAATACTAAATTTTATAAAGTACAATTTTAACCTTTTCAAACATGTTATGTTTACTAGTTTGTAACATAAACAAAGTTTTTCTTTCAATGCGACACGAATATAAATGCTTTAAAATATATACGATAATCGACAACAGGCCATTTAATTATTCAGAAAATAATGCACACCAAAGTGATAATGCAGCACGATGCACGATACACCGCGGCTGTGCAATATTTTCGAATAATTCAATTATTCCTCTTATACCACAGACATTGCTCTGGTGGTTATTTTATGACATTTGGCAGGTCAGGTGTGAATTTATCAAAAAATAATGCATACCTTTCTCAACCAATCAGAATAAAGCATTGAACAGTCCCGTGGTATAACTAATTTTTAAAATATACAAAAATGGCCAAAAAATATATTTGTGAAAATAGATTTTTATAAACATATGTTCAGTAAATATATTTTTCTCCATTTTTTTCTATATTTCAAAATATGTTTTTATGGGTTTTTTTGCCCTATGGGAACACAGACATACAGATGTTAATATAAAAATAACAATATAAAACATAATTATACAGACATAATTATATAAACATAGCACAGATATTGCACAAATGCTCAAGTGGCATTTTACACACATCTGCCGTTAAACGATAGTTCACTCAAAAATAAAACCAAAGCGACTTGAGAAGACTTGATAGATGTAGTGATATGACTCATTTTATGATCATTTTTGAGGGAACTCATAATTTAACAACATTATCAAACACAAACACAGAAAATCAAAATCATCAAGAGATGAATAAATTCACATGAATGTCCTGTATAGTTTGAAAAGAAGCTACATCAGATGTAAATCAGTAAAAACTATGAGGTTCATTATGAATATTAAGTAAGAGCCGAGTAAAATAGAAATGAATATTTATACATTTATACAATTTCATTTTGTCTGTGCGATTTTACAAATTTCTCAAGTTGATGAATAAAAGATTAAAGTGATATAACTCACAGTTAAAGATAAGGGAGGGGGTTTATGTCTGTAAAACTAACACTGATGTTGCCACTGTTGAACCCAAATGAAACACTCAGAGGTAGCCATTTCCCAAAACGTCCCAAACAATTGAGACAGCATCTACAGTAAGAACTACTGCAGACCATGGCAAATGTTTAGATTCATTTCTGGATATTGTTTGGTCTTTGTGAATGTCTGTGAATCAGACCGTGAAAGGTTCCTTGGAGTCGAGTTTGAGCGTCACGGAGACCAGCCGCCGTTTGTCTTTCTCTTCTTTTGCCTCCACGACAGAGACGCAGGCAGAGGAATGTGATGAATTTCCTGTTAGTTCCTAAGAGGTTGTGCTTTGTTTTTCCTGTGGTCCGTATCCAAGGTCCTTTTTCTTCTTGGAGTCTGATGATTTCCTGTAGCCGGTGACTGTGAGGTAAAGGAACATTTCGGGACTGATTCATGCTCTCGTTTTAACCCCTTCGTCGTCGGGCGTTATGCCATGCTGCTGGTGGGTGTGCTTTGAGTGCTGCCGATGCTTGCGTTAGCGCTGCTGTTTTCGGACGGGGACGTGCGGGTGGAGACCGGCTGACGTTTGCTCAGACCGCACGGGCATCCGGACAGAGAAAAAACTGCACGACACAAAGAGAGGACCGATAAACACCCCATAAACAAACGCTGTGACAATAAGATGAGATTTATCTGAGGTTTACCTGACAGCTCGGCTGCCGTGGATCTCATGTCCAGAGCTCCAGCGGGCCCTAAAACAAAAAGTCACACGTCAGCCCCTCACTATAACACCGTACGTACAGTTCATAAACCACCATCACAACAACGCTCAACACAAATCAAAGAGACCCTTGAAGATGATGATGATGATGAAGATCTGTCTGCAGCGGTGGAGTTACTGTACTTAACTGTTTCATCATATTTCTAGAGGAAACTTGTTAGATGTGCTTTCTTCAAATCTTCCTACAGGAGAAGAGAGAAGCTGTTATCAGGCCGAGCGTTCACATCTCTCATCCAGTGCCTTTAACTCACCTGTGCGGATTTTAATGAACCACAGAGCGCCGGTCAGAAGAACTCCGATCAGAAAGCCTCCGAACGCCACTCCCAGAACGGCCGAGAGTCCGAACTCAAAACACGTATCTACGGGGAACACAAACACGTGATGACATCATCAATCATGCCAAACAGAGAACGGTTCATGGTACGGGACAATGAAATTAAACTTTTTTATCAGATCATCTGTGAATAGAATATCACATAAACATCAGTTTGTTACACATTTTGAGCACATTTTTAATGTACAATGTGTAACTTTTAAGAGGTTTTAGTTGACAGAAATGCAATCTAATCTACATAACTATATTATCAGTGGTGTATAAAGACCTTACATAATGAACTGTATTGTTTTGATTACCTTAGAATCAGACGTTTTTATCTACATACAATGTGGGTCCCCTTACATGTGCCATTAACAGATAAAGTGCTCTATAGTGTGCATTTTGTCATTGCATTGTCCTGTGACAGCTACCGTAGCTTCTCTATGTGTTTCAAACTGAGCTGTGGACTGAGTCGTTGGTTGCAAATCACAATCTCACCACTACATGCTGCTAAAATCTACACAGGCGACTTCAATGCATATTTTTCCAGTAACACCTTACAGTAAGGTTGTATTTGAAGAGATAACTCCATTTTTAACATTTTTGTCAAAACATGTTCATTATTATGTTATCATGTTATTATTTTGTTTTATGGTGCTACTTAGCTGTATTTTTTTAAGTTATGAAGGTTTAAATCAAAACAAACCAACTGCATTTGAATTGCAACAAAACTCTTAATTAGTTAACATTAGTTTATTCATTAGCAAACATGAACTATCAATTGTACACAGCATTTATTCATCATAGTTCATGTTCATTTCTGCCTTAACTAATAGCATTTTAAAATGAAAAGTTGTAACTGTTAACATTAGTTAATGCACAGTGAATTATTTGCATGAACAAAGATTAATAAATGCTTAAAAACTATATTGCTCATTGTTAGTTCATGAAAGCTGATGCATTTACAAATGTTAACAAATACAACTGTTCTGTAAAGTGTTATACATTTTTCTTAAAAGAAATTATAAAAACATTGCTTTAGTTTTATGATCATAAAATACTAAAGCGCTCCAAATATTAAGCCTTTAACTCCCATAAGAAAGAAAGAAAACCGACAAATGAGATCTCTTCAATATTGCTGTTATTTCTCCTTGACATCAATACCTTAGTTTTCATCAGCATGATTTTATGCACATTTTAAAGTATTGCATAAGAAAAGAATGATGTAAATTGGCAAATTTCGAATAAAAATCTCTTAATTTGCAAAAAGTTGCGGTCGCTTGAGGTGTTTTTTTGACTTATGCATTAAAGAGTAATAAGAGATGGAAACACATTTGCCGAATAAATTCTGACATAGTGAACATTAAACCCATGTGACTGATCGTCTGGCTGTATCATCTGTCATTGTCTTTATCATGTATGAGGCTTGATGTCATCGTAATGCCCTTGCTTTTAGTGCCTGCATCACAAATGCTGCATTCCTTCTTCTGTCCACAGCATTTAGTTTAGCGATTACAAAGCTACACTGATAGTAAATTTATAACTAAATGCAGTCCTGTCTTTAGCCTGCCCTGTTTTATTTACTGTTGGTTACAAGGTTACCAATACCGCCGTCATCCGCTCTTAATGGAACTAGATGGAAACGCACAAAATTTACATTTGTCTGTTTCTCTTTTTTTGCAAATTTTGAAAAGATTTGCTTCACGTTTGGATGGAAACCCAGCTAGTGAGGTTTAAAGTAGAGCAGATGTAAACGTCCTGAAGTCTTCTGGTATTTCACCTGAGATAAAGACCCAGAAATCTAATGTCTCTACCAGTTTCAGTTGAGATCTCAATAATGTCACAAATTGATTTATCAAGTCATACATATTATTGAAGATGAACTCACATCCAGATAAGTTGAACTATACAAACTCTAAGCAGTTTTTGGAGAAACATCTGATACTAAAGTGATCCTAAAACACATCTGAGCGCTCCATCAGATCTCCAGAAGTATTAAACAGCAACCCTTTTTCTCTGGGCTTCATCAAGGTCTACATTAAAGAGTTTACAGAGACATGACATGTCACTGATGTGTTAAAGGACGAGCAAAAGATCGTTTATGAAAACACTTCAGCGCTTACAATCACAAGATTGTGTGAAGCCTCAGTTTTCTTTCATCTCTCTTTTATTTGTTTTCCTCCCAAAGTCAGCAGAAGAGCTTGGACCAAACAGCGATGAGCTTTATTTGTGTATGTGAGCTGAGCAAACACGACAGGGAAACGGCTGACAGGTGGTCAGGATGGATGAACTTCAGGATCCCCAAAACAGGAAGATCAGACCGAGTCCTTACATCCTGACTGAAAACATCTGCTTCAGTGCCATGATCTCTGGATATCAGAAGTGATGTGAAAGAGCTGCAAACATCACAAACACTCTTACAAGTGCTCTGACCGTCCCCGTGTCAAATGTTGCACGTACTGTTAAAGACGTCTCCTCCATTGTTTGGTCTCAAATGGACGGCGAGGAAGGAAAAAGCGACGTGCAGACCAGATCTCAAAAACATGACCCTGCGTCAGTATCCCCGTGCTTCTGTTATGTGTTTCGTCCAGACCAGAATATAAAAGTATTTCTCTCTTGACTCATCTGCCCGGGGATCCTCTTCCTCTTTGAAGAACAACATCTTCCCTTCTTTGTGTGAAGATGACAATAGCGACCCGTGTACATACCAGACCTCGGACACAATAAATCCCCCGCTGGCTCATTATTTCTGATTGAGGCCACAAGGTCAGCGAGCAGGCCTTCCTAAAAACAGCCCTCCGTCCTCGTTCCTCCATTCCTCACCTCAAATACACGACGACTGATTTTTGCTGAGACTAAATGGGAGTCGTCTGAATTCTTCCTTCTGAAAGAATTAATGCTGAACTTTGTACTGAATGAAACGATTGATTTCCTCTCTGTTTCCAAATTAAAACTCAAGGTTATCAAACACAATGTTGAGCAGAACGATGTCACTGGACATTAAATCTTTAGATGAGCCAACAAACCTGAACATTAGCCCTAAAAACCTCCATGATTCAACTCAGAACTACAGGTGTATGATAGACTGGCTTGACCTTTAACCGCTTACTATAAAAAACAAAGTGAGTCATGACACAAGGTGTAATGGTGGTGCCACAATTTTACAGTAAAGTTTCGTAAATATTAGGGCGATTATTGCAACTCGCAATTTCTGTTTGACCCTTGGCCTGTTGTTGAGACACAGACAAAATAGTCATTAAAAATGTCAAATGTAAAAAGTTTTATTTGTATGTTTTTCTGAGAGGCGTATCGTCCTAAATGCTTAAATAATACAAAAGATGCGTCTCCATCCACTTGCGTTAGAGATTTTGGTTTTGTTTTTTTAAACATGCAGGATTAGGAAAATAAAGTGCAGGAGTTGCTTGATGTTAAATTAATATTAAGAGGATAAAGACATGAAAACGATCTTCCTCGTGCTGACTGACAGATCTGAAGCATGCACACAGGCGCGTGAGCCTGATATATGCACACACAGACAGAAATACAGTTTTAAAAATATCTGTTTTAAGAAGAATTCATGCAGATATTATCTATTATGTCTTAAGTAAATCTTTGATGAACTGTTGGGTAAAAATATCTGATCTTAAAGCGGTCTGTCTCAATGTCAATCAAACAATAAAAGAAAGAAAAAAGCTCAACATATATTGATATTGGCTTTGACTTTCTGATTTTAAAGGTATAAATGCAGTGATTTTTCTTTTCAACTTTAAAAAAAGATTTTTCTCAAAATTGACTTTGCTGACTCTGTCAACTTCAAACACTTGTAGCTCTGTCATTTTTTGTCCGATTGCAACAAATCATACATCATTGTTACGGTTTTAACTCTTTCACCGCCATTGACGAGATATCTCGTCAATTAAGAGAAAACGCTTCCCCGCCAATGAGGAGATTTTCCGTCTTTCCGCAATAGCGCTATTATCCATCCGCAACTTATACAACCCGGAAGTAGCACCTCACGTGAAAGAGAAAGAACTCCGTGTATGTTTTAAAGATCGCTCTGCATCTGATCTCTATCAAAAGTCCTTCGAAAAAATTGAATTATCTCAGCTTTTTGCCTAAAATTGGGTGTTTTTGAAGAAACCTACCCATGTTTGAGAGGGGATTACAAGAGAACTAATAAAGGTAGGATGAATGTCAAATCAAATTAACTCATTTTTTAAATTGGCTCATTCCGACTCAATTTGCCATCACGGGTCACATTTTTATAATTTTAAACAGAGCAAATGAACAATTAAAATGATGAAAACTTGTGATGCAACTTGTGGTTGCAATGCTCAACGCTAAAAAAAACAATAATGCTGTAATTGTAATATTTCTCGTTTATTTTCAAATTTCATTTTAAAGGCATTTGAAAGCATTTCATTTTTAAAAACTAAAAACAGAGAGCTGCACATTATATCTTTATGAGTCTCTCATTAGTAGTATTACGTGTTAAACCGAGTTATGAGTTAAATCTGATTGATGAAATGATCTGGTTATGTCCTGAAGAAGACAGAAAGTCATGAGTATGAAGGAGAGTATTTTTCCTCAATAAATCCTTCAACTATAATCGACCAAGAGTCGATAATGTTGATGCAGATATTCACCTTTACATCCACCATCAGGACTTCAAACTCTTCATACATTAAATGTGTAAACCTTTCAATACAGACCTACCATGAGCTTCAAAGCTTCATATACTCAAATATATCTCTGTCATTTTTAAATGTGCAGTATTTCTTTCTGTAATCTGATTCATCAGAGTGATTTATTTTAGAGAAAGTGAGCAGGACAGATAGTTATGAAGCTCTTACTTGTGTTGGGTATGAATGACGTGATGACCTGTAGGTTCCTCTTCACCTGAGTTTCATTCAGACAAAACTGTAAACAGAAACAAGAAGAACAGATGAGTTTGTGTGTCAATAAAATCAGGTGGTAAAGATCTCTCACAACTCTAGAAACCTTTACCTGGTCATAACAAACTCTGGCGGTGCACTCGATGTCCCACGAGCTTGATGGCAGATCCTGAAGATCTTCTAAAGAGAAACTGAGTCTCTTGGGACAGTCTTTACCATGACACGTCTCCTCTTTATAGGGCATGTTCCTCACCACGGATACAGATCGCGCCCAACATCTGCTGACTCTGATGGTGAAGGATATAGGTCCTAACATCTGATTTAATATCTGAATCTAGAAGAAAATAACAAAAGCAGGTCACAAAGTGAAACCTAAAGTACATTAAAAAATCACAGTGAACCTCATCCCTCTTTAGACAAACACTGTAATGATGGACCCTTTAACCCTTAAACTGGCACTGAATGTACTTTTCATATTTTCAAACATTTTAGCAGTAATAATAATGAAGTGACAGTAATTTATTAATTTGTGACAAGAGTAGGCAGCCAACTGCTGACACCTAGTGGCTGTTGTTGGTAAAACCACTAAAGTGTGACCGAAAGCTCAATTTTTTAGAAATTTGGATCACATCTACTTTAGTCTTAATTTTTTGCATTTCTGTTGTGAACCATTTTTATCATTTTATTTATAAAATATATACTTTATTGCTTTATTTTTATTTATTGAAATAAATGTAAGCTTCTACAACTATTTTTATATGTAATATTTTCACCCCCAGACACTTCCGTGAAAAACATTTAAGTGTCTTCTTTAAAACAAGACCAAGATTAGGCTTCTAGACCTAGAAGTTTTACCCCAGTTAAAGATTTAGTGGTTTAGATGTTAGCCAATCACCTACAACACTGACCTTTAATGTGCAGTAGGACTTTTGATTAAGATCATAAGTATTAGTTTCCATGTCACAGTAAACTGATATAATACTGAAGATTATCATCATCTGCTGTACCTCAGCGTAGAGTCTCTTGTCACTTTGAACTTTACTGCTGGAATCCAAAGGAGATCTGTAGTCTGGAGACGAGAACAACTGCATCTCCATATGAACTATTGAAGAAGTGGGTGATGAGGTGGGGACAGACACTTCTGCTGGTGTCACAACTAAAGAGAAAGAGATTAGGAGAGTTTAGACAAACACAAGTGATTAGATTTAATCCATCACCTCTTATCCTAAATGTGACTTTTACCAAAATGCAAAAATGCTTAACCACAGCTCACCACAGTAACATTATTCACAGTCAGAGTAAAATCATTCAGATAATGTGAGTTAAGTGTGTCACGTGTTGGGTGATGTCCAGACTGATGGATCAGAAGAAAGATCCAGAAGTCATCACCTGGTGTGCTCTTGTTGCTGGTGATCCGCAGCTTAACCGCAGAGGTGTTGAGACGAATCTCAGTGTAACTGCTGACAGATGTGGTGTTAAAATGAGAAAAGACCTTCTGCATGAGACCTTCCACATCATCTGAAAGCTCATTACGCGAAGGCAACTTGAGTCCTTGGAAAATCACTGGATTGTTGGTCTGGAGGAAAGATCAGAGACAGATCTAAATCTGAACAAATCTCAAATTGTTAGGTTAGGTCTGGTTTTTATATTCGTGTTATTCTCACCAGGTATTGAAATGAATAATCTGATGGAATTTCCCATGTGGTGTTTGGTGGACCTCTCAGGACAACTTTAGATACTGACAACAATTTCAAGGAAACATGGCTGAAATAAAACACAGACATTTATTCGGTTATCATGTGATATTGATGGTTGCATTTGTATATGGACGTACAGTATGAAAGTATAATGCATGCAAACAGAGTAATGACATTTAACACTGTATGCAGAGTTGCGAGTGTCTAGTTCATTTTCAATAGGAGACGTGCAGAAATTGGCAAAACTTAGGCAGTTACAGAAGTGGAGCAGAGTCGCACACCTTGCACGTGCACCCAAAATCCTGCCCCTTCCGCAGACACGGCTCTTTACGACAGGTGCAATTGAAAAAAAACTTGAACTAAATGTTGCACAAAACAATTTCACTACATGAGAAAAGCTGTAGCCGCATACCATGTGAAACGCCCATAAGAACGATATATGCAGTAGCACTGTTTCAATGTCTAGTGTTCCTTACACGCTATTTATGATTTATAAAGATGATTATGTTGCTAAGCTAGTGTATGAAAGCATCAAGGGCATGTAGGCCAAAGTATAGTCCATTTTTAACTGTTATGGAATAAAATGCATTTACACTCAACATCGCAAGTGCATTCTGGGATTTTTTATCATAGAGACTACATGCAATGCTGGTTTTGTTCAATATGCTCTTAATGGGAGTGCATCTGTTAGGAATTAAGATAATGTCTAAGTGAGCAGTTAACTAAGTTCTAAGACTTAACCAATAAAAAAAATAAACAAAAACAAGCTTTTTCTTAGCATTGCATTAAAGCTCAATTCTAACACAGTCTCACTCCATGGCGTCAATATTTGACGACACTTGACCATGCATTAATATGTTGACGCGGAGGGTATACCTTTCGCGTCATTTTTTGATGAACTGGGGACTTCAATACTATTACGTCCGTTGCATTCTCTTTCCTATTTTCTTACCATTTTCGTGTCGGTTTAGGGTTAGATTACGCAAAATTAAACAGTGTACGCGAAATTAAACAGTTGTCACCTGGCGTTGGGGTTAGAGTTAGGTACGCGAAATTAAACAGTTGTCACCTGGCGTTGGGGTTAGAGTTAGGTTTGGGTAGGGATGTCATTATGTAAATCTAACCCTAAACCGACGCGAAAATGGTAAGAAAATAGGAAAGAGAATGCAACGGACTTAATAGTATTGAAGTCCCCAGTTCGTCAAAAAATGACGCGAAAGGTATACCCTCCGCGTCAACATATTGACACATGGTCAAGTGTCGTCAAATATTGACGCCATGGGGTGAGACTGGGTTGTCAATTCATACCGAACACAAGAAAAAGAGCTAAATATGAATCATAAATCCCATCGCGTATGTGGTGAACATTTTACATGATGACATGGTTATATTTACCGTATCGTGACGTTGTCTGGAATATTGATAACATGCAGATCTTCTGCAGATTGTTTGTTGTAACAGGATTTCAGATGGCTGGTTGGCATGACGGCGTTCAGATCAATTAAGGGTTTATGTGTTGGTACTTCCGGCTGCAGGTCACAAATGGAGGGCAGTCCTGTTCCTGTTCCCGTTTTAAAGAAGATAACAGAATGATGCCATAGGCTATTTAGTTTAGTATCGGCTTTTAACAATTAAACATATTTGACAATAATAACATGAAATAACATTTATTTCTATAACTTTTTTGGATATCTTTTGAGTTTATTATGAATTATAAAATCGTTTTGGTCATAGTTTGTAACCTCTTTTTATACAATAAATTATTTAAAGTTTCAAAAAGTTGCATTTTTTAGGAGTGCGTTACAGTATATCCTTGGACTGTTACCCGGGTTGTTGTGCGGTTATGATTTGTTGCTTCTTCAACATTGTAAATAAAAATCCATACTGGCACTTATCAATGATCATAATACAGCAGATGAGACAAAAAGTGCTCTTGTTGATCAGTTGGTAGAGGATTTAACTCAACTCTTTCTACTAAACTTCACATGTAATGTTTTAATATATAAACTGTCAGTGACATCTGGACATATGACAAATGAAATGTGATCTAACCTTTAATCCCTGTAAAAGTAATGATTTGGGGATTTTGTGCTGTGGTGTAGGACGTGACTCCTCCAAATGAATTATTTGCCCATTTCAGAAGTTCAGAATCCTCTCTTGTATACGGGGCATTTCGTGTCTCCAAAGGTTTCCCATCATTTTTTGGTTTGAAAAATGTGATTGAAGTTCCATTTGTTACCTGTGAAGCAGATGAATGAGACCAGAGAATATTACACAAACTCATGAATACTGTACACATCTAAATACATGTGGGTTTCACTTTATTCTCTAAATCTGCAGTCTTAAATATAAACAATCATTCTCATACTTGTTCATTTAAATGCAACACATTATATAAAAAGCATTCAAGACTTTATTTTCTGATGGAAATACATGATTGTGTTTCACCCCCTTACTCTGTTATTTTTTCCTTTTAATAATAAAATAGCAAATATGCAATACAGTTTTCATTTGTCAATATTTCTAGACAGCACATACTATATATTGTATCTCAACCCAGAAATCATCACATTTTCCTGTCATCACATTTTGTCATTTAGCAGACGCTTTTGTCCAAAGCGGATAATCACATTGTCACATTATCACATTCTTCTGGCATTGTCCCATTATAACATTATTACTCATCATCGCATTATACCTCCACCATCGCATTATCCCGTAGTTGTCATCGCATTATCCCACCGTTGTCGCTTTATCCCATTGTCATCGTCACATTAAATTGTCGTCATCCCATTATCCTGACATCTTCACCTCATTATCCCATCGTCCCATTATCCTGTTGCCATTGTCACATTATCCCGTCGTCGTCACATTTATCTCGTCATCACATTTATCCCGTCGTCTCATTAACCCGTTATCGGCATTGCATTATCCCATTCTCACCATCACATTATTCCATCTTCATTATTGCATTATCCCATCATCGCATTACCCCCTCACCCAAGTCATCAGTGCATTATCATGTCGTCTTTATTGCATTATCATGTCGTAATCATCACAATATCCTACCATTGTCATCGCATTATCCCGTCGTCGCAATATCCTGTTGCCGTTGTCACATTATCCCGTCATCGTTACATTTATTGTGTCGTCACATTATCCTGTTCTCACCATCGCATTATATCGTCATCATCACACAATTCTATCATCATCATCATCGCAATATCCCAATGTCATCATCGCATTACCCCCTCATCATCATATTATTCCATCATCGTCAACTAATTCTCCTGTGGTCTTTATTGCATTATTATGTCGTCATCATTGCATTGTCATGTTGTCTTTATTGCATTATGATGTTGTCGTCATCATTGCATTATCATGTCGTCATCATCTTACATTCATGTCGTCATCATTGCATTTTTATGTCGTCATCATTGCATTATCATGTGGTCTTTATTGCATTATGATGTCGTCATCATTATCATGTCGTCATCATTGCATTAGCATGTCGTGATCATCGCATTATCCTGCTGTCATCATCGCATTTTTCCGTTGTCATCGCATTTACCCTATCGTCGCATTGTCCTGTTGCCGTCGTCACCGCATTATCACGTCATCAGCATCACATTATCTCGTCATCATTGCATAATTCTATCATCATCATCGCAATATGACATTGTCATCATCACCGTATTATACTGTCCCGTCATTGCATTATCCCATCGTCATCATCGCACTATCATGCAATCTTCATTGCTTTATTCCATCAACATCAAATTTATCCGTCTCAACATAATCCCGTCATAACATTATGCCGTCATAACACCTGATTCTGGCTCAAATGGGGTGGAGCAGCACTTTCACCTCCTTAGAGGAAATAAATGTTTGTTCCTTTTCTGTTTAGACTTTAATTCCAATGTGCATTGTTCTTACAGAAATCTAATAAAGGTTAACAACGTTCAACAGGGGAGAAAGAACTTAGCAAAACAAATCTTTACAAATACGCTGTGTGTTTGTGTCAAACTGAGCTTATTTCAAATGAATTAAAGTATTCACTAGTTAAGTATGTCTGTAAAGATCACAAACTAAACAAACAGAGGTTAACAGACTCTCAGAAGAGAGCTGAAATTGTGCAGCTGGAGCGGTTTTTATTGTCCGACATCTGCCAACAGCTCCCACATGAGAAACTTACTGAGTTTCACTGTTAAATATAAAGATCTGAGTGGCGTCATTCTGCTGGCAGCTACTGAAGAACACAGATGTGAAGACTAAACTCAACTCTCATGGTGTTTGGATCAAATACTTACATAGATTTGGACGTCTGAATTGTTTGAGATGAGGATTGTGATGCTCTGTTTAGAGGTGGAAGTGAGAATCAGCACAGACCGATTCAATGCACTTATATTCAGGGTGAACATGGACATATCCTGTAGAAAAGACTAAAAGACAAATACAGAATTAACATTAATGTTATTATTACACATATATAAAACAAATACATTATAGAAGTACTGTATGTTACACATGATAGACATTAATGTACCAAACCGAAAACAGAGTTTAGCTTAAACCTTCCAAATGTATAACAAACTGTACTTCAGGGGCCCTTAACAACTGAAAGACAAGAATCATTGATCATTACCATCATAAAACTGTCATCAGTCAAACTACAGCAACAGAGAGAAAAGGGATTTGTGTGTTTGTAACTTCAGTT
The DNA here is from genome assembly GCF_030506205.2 of Paramisgurnus dabryanus. NCBI lineage: Eukaryota > Metazoa > Chordata > Actinopteri > Cypriniformes > Cobitidae > Paramisgurnus > Paramisgurnus dabryanus. The sequence goes on along the minus strand of NC_133341.1, from coordinate 37,919,690 downwards.
TGTCCCTGTGTTTTAGTAAATCACACACACACAATGAGATCCAATCGTCTGATATTCCCACGGGCACTTTTCCTCTGATTAGGAAACAAAGAAATCCAGCACATAAACATTTGCACCGGTTTGGCAGAGCCGCGGTTGTTGTAAAGACGCGCAGACGCACTGAAGCTTGAAATATAAGCTGATCTCATGCACCCTCATGATTTCGGCTTTACCGCGGTAAACACGCGGCATATAGCTTACATCCGAACTGAAAATACAGATTGAGCATATTGACTCTGCATACTTTAGATTAGTAGTGAGTCAAGTAGTAGATAGTAGTAGTTAGTTACATAACACAGTGGTTCCCAAACTTTTTCAGCGTGTGGCCCCCCTTGTGTACGGTGCATTCCTTCGCGGCCCCCCAAAGAAAATTTGTGACAAAAAACTGTTCTAAAACTCAACATTTAAATTAAAAAAAAACATTAAATTATACAAAAAGTAGTGCTTTTGGTTAGTAGCCTTTTTTTTTAGGTTTAATTACACAGAATTCATGATAAATTATGTATTTCATAAAATGTCATAAAACTGGGGCCCCCCTGGCACCATCTCGCGGCCCCCAGTTTGAAAACCACTGACATAACATATAACAGTAAAAGTTATATCTTCACCTGGTGGTCACTGAAACATGAGTGTAATGCTATGTCACAAGCTTTGGATTTCTTCTTTTAAGCACATAAACTATACAGATTAAACATCTGTGGAAACATTTGTGCCTTAAAAATCACAGGATGAGGTCACTTTATTTGTAAGGTTTATTTAGAAATTGTACTGCTCAATTTATAAGAAAACTTTATCCGATGTGTATTGTCGCCAGCAGTTCATGCATGTGCATGCATCTCCATCATGGACAGAAAACTTCATGAAATGAAGACTATTTTATAAATGCCTTTACTGCCTTTCAAGGCCATGGACATTATAATCACGTCGCTGTCTATGTGGTCTCAGAAAGCTCTTCATTTCAAGGATCTCAAGGATTAAATCAAAAATATCTCCATTTATCATAAGAAGATGAAGAAAGGTCTTAAAGGTGTTGAACGACATGAGGTTGAGGAATTCATGACAAAATTCCCAACAAACCCAACCCAAGAGAGATCAGTAAATTTAAGGTGAGGGGTGTATGTCTAACTGCATCAGAGCATGTTATCATTTACCAAACTTCTTACTCTGTCTACAGTAAAAACTTCACCCCTATGTCATCCATGATGTTGATGTTAAAAATTAAGTTAGAAATTAAGTTTTTGAGGAAAACATTTCAGGATTTTTCTCCATATAGTGGACTTTACTGGACCTCAACAGTTTACAGTTTCAGTGCAGCTTCAAGGGACTCAAAGAGCCCGGCCCAGTACCTCCCCTTCCCCTACAATTTTGCCCTAACCCTTGCACTTGTAGGGGTAGGGCGTCCAATTACTTTAGGGAGCAAGACGGAGTGCTATTTTCCCTCTTAGAATCAACCCTCAAAATGTAGTCAGGACTGATGCAAACGAAGTGGGAGATGAAATTACCCAGGATACCTTGCGAGCCCAGCGAGCTAGTCAAATTTTTTGACCAAGATGGTGGATGCCGCTGGAAAAGAACAACTATATTTTCCCAAATAAGCATGTTTAAATTCTGGAAATTGTTGAAATGTTAGTTTGAACATGAGTTTTGTGAAGTTTTGAACACTAATGTTAGAAAATATTTCACGAAGCCAACTGACGACGTCTCCCGACTGCTTCTAAAGAGTCCGTCCATTTTATATACATCTGATCTGGGAAGTATTCAGGATGTGTGTTCCGGCGTTCACATGAACACGTATAACCGGGGCTTATCGAGAGTTCAATCATATTAATAATAATAATTACGCTTCACGTGACGCAGGTGCACACGTTCGCTACGCTAGTTTACATATAGTGGTGTCCCATTACATAAGGAAAGATTTGAACCCGGACTTCCCTTGTTGAGGGGACTTTACTGTTGAGGGCACTCAAAACCAAGTGCAAGTTTTAAGGGGGTAGAAATGGGACGGGGCCTAAATGATCCCAACCGATGGTCTTATCTAGCCAAACCATCGTCATTGTCACCAAAAAAAATGTAAATACTTTTTAACCACAACTTCTCATCTTGCACTAGCAGTGTGATTCCCCAGCGCAACCTTATGGATTATGTAATCACATGGAAAGGTCAAGTATTACATATGTGAAACGCACACTTGCACACCATTTTAAACAATAAACTGACACAAAGACATTGATTAGTTTCATTACACATAAAACAATGTCTGAACGCTCCTCTTTCTCTACATTTATAAACACTGGAGCAGTAGTTTTACAAACATCATGGGTGACCTTTCCACGTGATTACGTAAGGTCACACTGGCGCATCACAATGGTTTCACTAGATAAGACCCTTATGACTCGTCTGGAATCATTTAGAGCCCTTTGACGCTGCACTGAAACTGTAAACTCTCCACTATATGGAGAAAAATCCTGCACTGTTTATCTAAAAAAAAAAATCTTCTCGACTGAACAAAGAAAAAGACATAAACATGTTGGATGGCATGGGGGTAAGTAAATTATCAGATTTTTTTTAATGAAAGTGGTTTATTGCTTTAATATATCCAAGTTTTTTCCACATTTGTCAGTGTTGTGTCTACATGGGTTGAGAGCAGCTAACGTTTGTCATTTGTGAGAAAATGCTTCCATCTGGACTCCATCAGAGGTCCGAGCCAAACCCCTAAAACCTCTCGTACCGACTCCAGCTCACAGTGACACATCCTAATCTCATTTACACACAATATCAACATTCCCCTTCTCAAGAACATACAGACCAGATCACAAATGCTTGCATAAAACATTATGAAAACTGATCCCTGGAGTATTAAATGTAATCTTTAATGTCGAAATTTAAACAATCCAGACATTTTACTCATCTATTTGAACGGATGATTAATAATGATTGTAATGACCTCACTACATTATCAAACCTAAATTATCTCCACTGCTGGATTGGCGACAACCAACATTAAACTGAGAGGTTTAAAATAATATTTATACATATATTTCATGGAAACTTCAACATTTTATGATAAGACAAAAGCACATCTCACGTTTACCATTCAGTCAACTCTTTTATAGTGACTTATTTATACCTTAAGATCATTAAATGCATTCCCTCAAAACTGACAATTGGTATAGCACCATGATCTATAAGCTGATTCTTCCAACACATCATTAATCTTTACAAAAGCACAGTGACCTGCAGCAACGTCTTCATGGCACACACACACATCATAAATCTGATGTTTCACAAGCGCATGTGAAAGACTCCAGTGGAGAACTCATGAGAGACACAGTCAGCTCAATGCAGTGATTCATGTCAAACACTGGATAATAATGAGTTTATTCATGAGTAAACCTTAACCCAGAGTCAAACCCTGCAACACAAACCACAAGAGTCAAGATGACCTACAGTACAGCAGAGAGTCCTGCATTCATCTTAAAGGTGCCAAAGAATGCATTGAAATAATCTGTTCAATTATTATCTGCCCTGCTGAAAAAACCAGCATCAAACCAGCATGGACCAGCATGGGAATCATGCTGGTCTATGCTGGTTTAGCTGGTGGTCCCAGCATACCAGCACCAAAACACAACATATGCTGGTATGACCAGCATGGGATGCTGGTACTAAGGCTGGTTTAGCTGGTGCTAATGCTGGTTTGGTGCTGGTATAGCTGGTGCTAATGCTGGTTTAGCTGGTGCTAATGCTGGTGCTGATGCTGGTTTAGCTGGTGTTCACTAGCCAAAACACAACATATGCTGGTATGCTGGTTTTTTCAGCAGGGTGATATCTACATAGCACGTATAAACTTTTATTAAGTGCAAAAAAAGTTTTACATGTCCATTTATAACCCCAGGATTTGCCTTTAGAATGAAATGATATATTATTACCTTATTTGAAAGGGTCATGAATAATAATGTTGAGCTCTGCTCTGATTGGCTGTTTCTCCTTCAGTAGCTCTGTGTGTGTGTAAACAGATCTTATGTTTGAGTCTGTATCAGATTTTGAGGAATAATCAATTGTTTGGAGATTGTTCATGGACGTTTATGAGTGGTGAGTTTGTTTGTTTTTTTCAGTATGGACCTGCAAAATGTAACTCTAACGTAAATAGTAGAACTTCAGCCTAAACACTAGCATATAGCATTAACTAGCATATAGCATTAACTAGCATATAGCAACTAGCATATAGCATTAACTAGCATATAGCATTAACTAGCATATAGCATTAACTAGCATATAGCACTAACTCAGCAGTCACAACTTTGTTTTTAGCACTGTAACAATATTGTAATTCATTTAATGTTGGGGCGTAGTAGTACCAATTATGAATGTAATTTGGTCAGATCGTGTAAAATTATGTCATGTGTGGTGTCTAAAGATTGTATAATATGTGATTTTGCAATATGTGAGTAAAAATTTACAAAACAAAACCCTTTTACACTCACCCATTAATATAGAAGATATTAAAAGTAGCACTTATTAAAAAGCACAGTAAAGATTGCTGTGTAGTTAAAAGTTAAACATTCAGATTATAATCTTCTGTATGAATGATTTAAGTCTGGCATGAGTGTTTATCAGAGAGCAAAGGCTAACCTTGTATTTGTTTACAGCTTTTATTAAATTGATCAGACGCTACCTACTGTTGTCAGCATGCGCTCAAACATCAGCCCACCGTGGGGTTGCACAAGATTCAAACCCCTGTGATCATAGAGGTACGACATGAGCTCAACACCATGGAGTCCAACCACTGAGCTAATAAAGGCTTTCTTCAGTCGCACACGCGCACACACACAATAACACACTGTTGTGCGTCTGTGGCTGCAACTGTTAACAAGTTGTTAGGCAGGCGTGAAGTGACAGCATGTGGCAAATAAAGGGAAGTCACAGGTGTGTGTATGAGTGCGTGCGAGCGTGTGTGTGTGCGTGTGTGCCTGTGTGTGTGTGCGTGTGTGTGTGTGTGTGTGTGTGTGTGTGTGTGTGTGTGTGTGTGTGTGTGTGTGTGCCTGTGTGTGTGTGTGCGTGTGTGTGTGTGTGTGTGTGTGTGTGTATGCATGTGCGTGTGTACCTGGTAATTATCACGTTGTGGGGACCAATTGTCCCCATAAAGATAGGAATACCAGTGTTTTTGTGACCTTGTGGGAACATTTTGATGTCCCCATGAGGAAACATGCTTATAAATCAAACAGAATAATGTTTATTGAGAATGTGAAGTAGCAGAAAGTTTTGTGTGATGGTTGGGGTTAGGGAATGGGGCAGGTAAGGGGAATAGAATATACAGTTTGTATGGTATAAAATGCATTACGTCTATGGAATGTCCCCACAAAACATGGAAACCAGAATGTGTGTGTGTGTGTGTGTGTGTGTGTGTGTGTGTGCGTGCGTGCGTGCGTGCGTGCGCGCGCGCGTGCGTGCGTGCGTGTGTGTGTGTGTGTGTGTGAGTTTAAAATAATGATATAGGTTCTGTCTTCATCCTGAACTTACAGATGGATTTTCTCTCATAACAAATACTCTGGTCAAAAAAATGTTACATGTACACAGAAATGTTACATTTTTTATAATCTTACTAGAATATGTTACACAGCAATGTCTTGTGTTGCTAAGGCTGTCTGGCTGGTTGCTAGGGCAATGCTATTCCCATGTTCAAGGCTTAGAAAGGTATGGACATTGCCCATGTGACTACACTGATTCAATCTTCGTCGGAGACCGAGTCGCTCTTTTGGGTTTTTGTACACAGAAAGTATTCGCGTTGCTTCACGAGTTGAAGATTGAATCACTGCAGGCCCGTAGACTATTTTAATCATTTATTTTTTGCCTTGCTTAACCTTGAACATGGGAGTAGCATAGAGCAGTGGTTCTCAAACTTTTTCGGCATGTGCCCCCCCACCCTTTTGTATGGTGGACCCCACTTCTGCCCTTCATGCACCCCAAAGAATATTTATGACATAAAACATTATCAAACATAACATTTGAATTAAACAAAACTTATTAAAATATATAATGTGGTGACATTTGTTAGTAGCCATCTGAGGTTTAAGTACACAGAATTCATGATAAATGAATGTATTTTATAATATATCATAAATCTGGGGCCCCCTTGGCACCATCTCAGGGCCCTCCAGTTTGAGAACCACTGGCACTGGCTTCCAGTATGATGGCGTAAAAAGAATGGGTCACGTGACATCAGTACCTCTATTGCTGAATATTGGGGTCTTAGAAAACGCATGGATTTCTTTAAAAATATCTTCATTTGTGTTCCAGTGTTGGGTGTAACTAGTTACTAAGTACTTTTTCTTTAAAAAAGTAAAGGCATTCCTCAGTACTTTAATGACAATTACTTCTGATGTAATTGAAGTAAATGCTATGTATGGACTGTAGATCATTGAAATATAACACAATAGTGGATTTAAAGTCTAATGCTGGATTCACACTAAATGCAGTAGATGTGGCAAAAACGCTATTCGCACGTAGTAGGACCCTTGAACATTGCGAGTTTACTTGCTTCATTCGGGCCGCAAGACCTCCAGACAAGCGTAAACGTGTCTTTACATTGACTTAACATTGAAAACACTCACGCTTGACGCCTCTACCGCGGCTAGTGTGAACACAGCATAAGGTTAAAATGCATGTTTTTATTTGCCCTTCTCACTTTAAATACTTTGATGAGTTAATAGTAATAATGCTAACACACGCTAGTGTAGTTTAAAATTCTCACTATTAACTGGTAGGTTATTAGCATTAATATTACTGAAATGTTGGCTGTTTATTAGCAGATATTAATGCCTGATTAATCCTACCAATACTTAAACTTAATAATGACTTTACAACGTATTAATAAGCAGTTATTAGGAGTATATTTAGGCAAAAGTAGTTAATAAATAGTTAGTTATTAGTGAGAACTGGACCTTATAAAGTGTGACCAGAATAGTTGATGTACTTTTATATGATTAATTCCAGCTGTTTAAAGCCTTTCTTTGTGAAATGTACTAAATAGGATTTAGAAAGTAATTAATAAGTAATTAAATATTTTTAGAGTCATTTGTACATTAATCTAATTACACGATTGAAAATGCCATTTGTAACTAGTAATCAATTACTTCCTTTGTCTGAGTAACTTACCCAACACTGATATGTTCTGAAGTTAAACAAAAGTCTTGCGGTGTGGAACAACATAATTCATGACAAAAGAAAATTAACCCTCAAAATCAAACAGCCCCCCCCCCCCCCTTACTAGGGATGCAATGATACCGATACTGGTATCGGGTATAGGCCTCGATACCACATTTTCTAAAGTACTCGTACTCGTTAAGAGTCCCCCGATACCTGGAATCGATACCACGGTCTGAGAAATGTTGATGTTTGAGCGGCGTGTAAGGGGTTAATGCCTCTTGTGTTGTCCAAAGAGGCAGAGTTTACAACAAACTGAAAACTAGTCCTTTGTTTTTTTGTTAAATTAAATTACTAAAGCTGTTACCTGTAAATTAAAATCATGTTTTTTATTAAGTACTCGGTATCGGTATCGGCAAGTACTGAAATGCAAGTACTCATACTCGTACTCGTACTCCAAAAAAGTGGTATCGGTGCATCCCTACCCCTTACATCTCAATGATATTCTACGTACATCTGTCTCGCGTCTCTCTTTCAGTGGAATTGCATGGGATTATTTTCCAAATGTTTCTTTTTATTCAGAAACAGCAGAGCTCTTTTCAACAAGTCATATTTAAATGATCATTGTAGAGCCATTAACACTCATTATTTCTGCTCATATAAACATGAGAGCAGCATTCTGTGAAGTGTGACCATTTTTTTTTTCATTAAAAATGATTAGCTGTGTTTCTAAATCTCGCTTTAGTGTCTGGGTGGCAAACGCGCTTCAGTCAGACTCTATATTTAATATTGAATGTGGGTGTTGAAGGAAACAATCTGCTCACATTAATACTTTGCACCAATCCAGGATGGTGTTTACAGAAACGCAGAAGCAGTCATAATCCATCGTCGTCCACCTCGCTCTATTTGGGTCAAACAATGTTCACCGCGGTGCCTGATCACTCGCCCTTGCTATTTTTGTTCCTGTTCTTTCAAGATACAATTGTTTTCCTTTTTTTTTCTCAAGTGCACTTTTTTCGGGTCTTTGCTGATGCATAACAGCTTCCCGTTATTCTTTGGCTCTCTGCTTAACCCCGGACGGCTCCAGTAGTCCAGACTCGGCTCTCGGCCAACATACCAGGAACGCAGCCAGAGTGTGACATCAATGAACGATTGAAGCTCCGCCCACAAAAAACACAACTCACTTCCATATCTTCATATGTGTGTGTGTGTTCTCTCAAATACTTTTAAAGAACTGATTCTTCCTAAAATTAACATTTTGTCATCATTTAATCACCCTTATGATGTTACTTTTGTTCCTCAGTGAAAGTTGAAAAGTCTTCTTTATTGACATCTTCTATAGTTGTCAATGAAACAAGGTCTGAAAATCTGTTAAATTTGTTTTGCAGACCATCTAAGGGTGCGTTCATACCAGACACTTTAAGCTGAGTGATTTACATGTTAAGTCAATGCAAAGATGCAATAGACATTCTGTGTCATGATTAGCGCAAATGAGGCGCCACGAATTGAACGTTTGTGAATTGAACTTTGGTGGATATTCATGTCGCGTTAACCAATCAGGAGCTTGCTCTAGCATTGACGTCATTACAACATAGTGAGCGGAGGCAAAAATACGAAACAACAATGGAGGACAAAATCATTGTCGCTGTATGTGGATACTCGGAGCTGTGCAACAAATCTTCGTACTTTTATAGAAACAGGAATAAAAAGAATCCTGCTTGCAAGAAAGTTTGTGAGGAGGTTGGACAATCTGGTAAGATGTAAAAACGCTTTTTACTCAATTTGAGCTATATATATATATATTTATATATATTGAGATTACAGGCTAGCTAAAGCCGGCAAATTGCGCATATTCGTGTCTTAATTTCACACGCCAATGTTGCAAATTTTACGTGCCAATGACGCGAATTTCACGGCTGAATGCCGCAAGTTAATTCAAGACTTTCACGCGTCTAACTACACGTCAATAGCAGGATTTATTCGCTTAATTCGCTTAATTGGTGTGAACTCACTGTAAGAAGAATACTGCTGGAAACGCTGGTATCTTCTTAACTAATCCTGTAATTGACACGAGTGTGTGTTTAAAGATAAAGCAGGACTGATGCTGAAACATTGTTGTAGTTTGACTGAGTATTGCATCATGGTTAATGGCTCACTAATGGTCTGTGTTGGTCTTTCTCAACCCCGTGCGGTGTATCTCTAGACTCATCTCCAGGGAGCTGTTAACTATGGTGATGTGTGATGTGCTTGAGCCCTGATGTTCTCATTCAAATGAGATGTCCTAACAGTTTACCAATAGCGTCATGGGAATCACTGCTAGTCATCTGGTATTCATTGAGCTTCACCTCCAGCACACAATTCTGCCCATGTGAAAACAGATCAGATGGCAATACCACGGTCCCTTTATACTGTACTTACCATTGTATTTCTACAAAACAGCATGATGCATTTGTACTGTACATTTCACAAAAACTTTAAAAGTGGTCCCACACTAGTTTAATGACAACCAACTGTGACGGTTCATTAAAGCCAATGCCAGCATTTCTTTCAAAAGCATTATAAATGTAATAGTGCAGGAATACCAGGCTAAGAATGTGAACTTGTTCTCCTTCCTTGCTAATGAAGTCCGTCCAGCATCCCAGAGGCGTTTCCTGCAGGACGATCCAATCATTGCTATTTCCCTGTACATCCTTCGGTTCACAGACCGCACTGGCATCTAGAAAGGTTTGAGAAAGCACAGAGAGTTTGAGAAACGGTATTAGTTTGGTCTCTGGATAATGTCCTGATAGCATGTTAATAAATGATGGTCAGTAGAATCCATGTCCTTCCTCAGGAAGACACAGGTCGGCTGTTATTTCCCGACCTATCAGAACAAAATCCAGACCTAAATGCTGATTTGCATGCAATGGTACGGCATAACACAATGGACAACTGGTCTGTATCGAGCCAAATGAGATTTCAGGGTTACTGGATCAAGAATCTTAACCCCTTCACCTCTCCTAATCTTAATCTACTCCTAACAACAGAGGGAAATGACCGTTTGATCTGAATGGGGTACAAGATACAAGTTCAGACTCAATAAAATTCAGCCAACAAAACCCACAATGCTCAGAAAGAGATATTATCTCTACAGAAAACACAAAAACATGTTATCTAAAGAACATTCTTTACACATGTACCGTAAACACAAATCTGTCTAATACAACCGTTTCTGAGAAGTAAATGCATCAGACATCAGCAAAACCATTCAGTTTTGAGCAATTCCAGTGTAATGAATGTGATATTTTCTGTCAAAAATTAAAATATAATTTTGTAGAGATTGTATTTATTAGCAATAAACTGAAATATTTGTTTATATTTTCCTAAACCTCTGATGAGACCAGACTTTTAGATGAGGAAAATTGTATATATGTATTATGGATGTGAAAGAAAAAGAGTTTTTTGGGAGATTACAACATACTTGTAGGAATTCTGTAAATTAAAATGCACAAATCAGAAGCAATAATACCCAACTAATAGAGAAATCGGTTTTATCTGTGACCCATGCTGGCAAAATGAGTTGGAAGAGCAAAGTTTCAAAAATAATTAATATGTTGACATATTAATATTAAAACATTTCAGAACGATGAATGATTTTTTTTAATCTGACAAAAAATGACAGAGCTGCACATGTTTAAAGTTAATCCAATCAGCAAAGTTACTTTTGAGAAAAATCTTGCTAAAGATTTTTGAAGGTTAAAAAACAAAATCACTGCATCCATACCTTAAAATCAATGTAAAACTAAAAGATTTAGCACACAAAGACAAAAATAATGAACAAAAACTTTTTTCTTTCTTTTATTATTTGATTGACATTGAGACACAGACATTAATCGTTTTTTTTTTTAACGTGGTCGATTCAAAATCAATTCTTAAAGCCCACAAATCGATTTATTTCCGCAAAATTGAACGTAAGATTAACGTTAATCTAATTACTTGTCTTCTCCACAAGATGTCACCCTCTTTTTTTCCTTGCGTGATGTTGCCAAGGAGCGAGAGGCGAGCCTGTCATTCATTCTTTCAGTTTTTATTCTAATATATTCATATATAATATAATATTCTATATAATCTATATTCATTTAGTTGAATCGAAAATCGAGTATAAAATCAACCCGAGAATCGGAATCGAATCGAGAATTGAATCGATCTGATAGCTTGTGAATCGATCTGGAACATCTGAATCGATACCCAGCCCTATTTAAGATCTCCTGTAATGGAAGGATTAACGGGAAACAGTTGAACAAACATTCACTTATGACATAACAGGTTAAATCTGAGTGAATTCTCGTCAAAACAGATATTTTAATATTGTAATTCTGTATAGATGTCTATATATCGGGGTCACGCATCTGTGTGCATGCTTCAGACCTGTCTGTCCACGCAAGGAAGATCGTTTTATCTCTCGTAATAACTTTTTTAACATCAATCAGGTAATTTATAAGGAAGAAACCATGTTATAGATGTTACATTTCTCTGTTATGGATAACTAACTAACTACCTATGGAAAAATGTGAGAAAAAGATCATCTGATATATCATTATAGTTAAAAACTATGGTAAGGCTGACGTGTGCATTGTTTTAATATTCTTTAAAGGAACAGATGATTCAGATTCTGGTAAGGTTTTATAAAGTGAAAGACTCGTGTGACTAACAGACGCTCAAGCAGCAGGTAATCTTTCAGAAATGTTCGGCTCCTTTACAATCAACAGAGAGCACAAGAGGTCATACAGGAAACCTCGAGAAATGTTGGGACAACAGGAAGAGCCATGTTTAGACGTCAAGTGTACGGTGACGGCAGTCTAAGCACAGGCTTTGTCCCGGCCAGACGAGAGACTTTTCAAGGATGTCACCAAATACTGAACAAACTCATTGTACATATTGGGCGCCATATGCTTCTTAATGTTCTTTATCAACATGTTTACTGTAAAGCCTCATATACAGTATGCTTATCCTAAAATCAGATGAGCGATGCAAAAATGAGAAATAAACACATTAGCATCAGTATGTGTGCTCCATGGGATTCAAACCGACAACCTTTGAGCAACCGAAAAACTACACTAAATGTACATGAATGGTAGACTGAATGGTACTCCTGTGTATCTGTGTTGATAGTCTCACATGAGTCTCCACAGTTCAGAACCGGATGAATTACATCTCACAGAAGACTCACACAACAACACAAGGGATATAAATGGTGCTGGCGCTTGACCCACGAAACTCACCCGGAAATACCAGAGCTTCACTAAGCGCTTCTGTGTTAAATGAGCTATAAGCCGTGTTTATCTCTTTACATCAGAACCATCAATGACTCTTTCCCATGCAAAGAAATCTTTCAGACTGAAGATTTTCAATCAGTGGGAAACCATTTCTGTGAGATAAAACTAAGAGCCGCCCCATCCATCACTCAGACTTCACTGGGACTCATTTGTTGTTTCTTTGCCCCCGTGTGCGCGTTCGAGAAGGGCTTCATTTTCGGTTTTGACCCCGAGGCCTTCATCTGGGCCAACACACAATCACACAAACACAGAAGAGTGCCGGCGGGTAAATGTGAGAGTCACAGTCGAATTGCTTAACGCTGGAAAACACGCGCACGCAGCCGTACCGACAAACAGATGAAATGCATTTCTACCATTACGAGCTGGGAGAAGGTCGGATTTCAGATAAAAGATTGAAATTTTCCATTTTTGTTAAAATGATTCAAATAAATCACAGCAGCTTTCTGAAGTTTCACGGCACAGATAAGCACAAAATTTTTTTGATTTCCTCAGATCATGTTGAGATTTCATACAGCTGAAGCAGATCACACCTGGAAAACTTTCACAATATTAGACTGCTGTGAGGTCATGTTTCTATATCACTCCTACATATGAAAAAAACAAACTAATCCTGTCTAAAGCACATTTACAGAGAATGGACAGAAGAGTCAAAAGTCAAACACGACTCATAAAGAGATTCATGCTATGAGCGGTTTATCACCAAATGACTTCCTGTTTTAAAAGGCTATAAAAACAGTGAATGTTACATTTCAGATTTAGCAATACTGCAGAAATACGACACTTTCTTACTGGAAGTCCAAGAATCTTTCAAGTAAATGTGATGTTTTATAAAACACGCTGAACTGGCAATAAAGAATCACATCCTGGAATCTGAGCTCATATCCTGTTATGAGTCTGATCTGAGGTCAGAGATGTCGTGATCCTCTTTAACCTGCGGGAATCTGTTTCCTGTACATAAATAACTCAACATCAAATATATCCCGTCCTCACAATAATCAAAGGCAAATACATTTGTTGAGGTTTATTTGTTTTGGTTAGAACAACACAGACGTGTAAATAAATCTACGGCTTCTGTAGGAAAGACCTTTCTGTTATATAAATAGATTTCAGGAAGCACAGATTCTGCGCTCTTGATTGGTTTCCTCGGTAAACATGTATGGATGCATAATATTATTGCATGGTTTAGCATTAGTCAAACAGTAAAAATGATTATTTTTATTATGAATAAAAAATGCACTTTTTTATATTAAACAGTCCATGTAGCTGTCTGAATTTATCTCAATGTATCATCAAAACAGTTATAAAAATATTTAATATCACGACATTTCTTACTGTATTTGAAGGCAACGCTTGGCCAAAGTTAAGATTCTCTGATTCTTTCTTCTGAAAGAGTCAGACGATTTGGGGAGTCTGATGAAAGTGTTTTGCAGGCCAGGACGGAAGAGAGGCGGTGAAACGGTGAGGTGGGCCGGGCACAGAGAGAGGAAGAGAGAGAGGTCAAGGGCTGCTCCGTACACCTATTGTCCCAGCGTTTCCTCGGCCGCAGACTGAGGCCTAACCATCCACAGGAAGACAAACAAACCCTTATCAGTGGCGCGCAGAGGCGTGCGGTGTCCCCTGGCCTCTAACCCCCGCGGCTGCCCCGAATCCCGCCTGATCGCAAATCCCCAAAGATTCATCTCGCTATCATCGCAGTGACGAGTCTCGGCGGAGACGCTGGACGGTTTGCTGTGTCAGCCGTTCTAATGACGCCCAAAGGAGGCGCGAGTTCAGACAGACGACTCGGGCAGGACTTCTGGAGACGGCCTGTCTTTGTGTAGGTCTGTTTAATCCTGCGGGAGCCGACTGTCGGCCATCTCAGAGTCGGAAATAAACAGAGAAACAAACGAGTGTGGGGCAGATGTTAAACACACTGCCCTGTTTCTAACCCCACTGTATAACACACTTAATGTAGATATCTCAAAGATCCTGTGAAAACTCAGCTGAAGTCATTATTTATTGTGATTTATAAATAAAATCTTTCCAAATGATCTAAAGAACATTCAAGATTTTGGTGCACGTGTGAATGTACTGAATGCAATCAAACCAAATTTCCACACAAATGTTTTAATAGGCGGATGGTAAGTTTGGATGGCAAACATGTTTTCTATTCCACTGCCATACTTTTTCAATAGTTTTTCTATGTAAACACGCACTAGACAGACGTGTTTGACCATTACACGAGGGTCTCACATCTTTTGCTGTGTCAAGTTTTAAAAAACTTTTATACCTAGTGCAGCTCATCAGTGTATTCTTTACAGTTTCAAGTCACCATGGCAATATCTGTTATTTTCATTATGTGTTTTATTAAGTGTTGTAAGCTATTTTCAATAGAAAGTCACTAAATGTCACAAGATTACGTCATTACGTAATTAGCATATCAGCAATGTTTGCATTCCAACTACACTGGCACTTCATATTCAAGCTTTATAATGGTATAAAATGGTGTTTCTTATTTAAAGTTTAAAAAAAAGGGCATCCATCCTTCACAGAAGTAATCCACAAGGCTCCATCTAAGGGCAATCAATGAGATTTTGTTTGAAAAATATCAATATTTAAAACTTTACAAACTAAAATAACAAGCTTCTGGTAACGACTGACACACATTTACAAGAGAGCACATTTCCAACATATGACGTATCGTACGAGATGAGACAAGTAGATACGTCTATGCTGAAAACGACTATAGACGCGTGGATTATATTTACCATTTACTACCACTATGAGCTTGGAGCAGCCAGGACATTCTCTAATATAACTCCGATTGGGTTCATCTAAAAAAAGAAAATCAAATACATCAAGGACAGCTCGTAGAAAGGGTGAACATAACTTTTTTGTCCTGGTTCTCAAAGAACACTGCTGTATTTGTCCCAGTCCAGATGTCTGTCATATACAGCCATTCGGCCAATGTCTCAGAAGTTAGCGGGAGTGAGAAAATGGCAGAAAATTTAAAACACCTGCAGCTTTCAAAGCCAACGTGTGGAAGCACTTTAGCTTAAAAAGAAGTTTACAAAAAAATGTCAGCTCTTTTTTTAAACTTTTTTGATAAAAAAAGAAAAAGTATCGCAATGTATCGTAACATGCAACGTATTGTATCATATCACGATACATTGTATCATGGCCCATGTATCGTTGTGAGGCCCTTACCAATACCCAGCCCTAATATCCAATATATTGTTACACACACATTTTATTTCTTAACTGCTTATATATGTGTAAAAGACTTTTTTCCACTAGGTCATTTTGTGAGGTTTTTTTTAAATGTCCGCTCAAGTGCAAGAAAACAAACTCAGTTGGCATTTGTGTGCTGTCTTTACCATTTGCTCATACTAACAAGCTGTCTGAAGCCTTGAGATGCGGTTCACACTTTAAAGGTGCACGCAAACAAAACTTATCAAACAACACATGAGTAAAGTATTGAAATCTTAAATATTTAAATTGTCCAATCAGGCCAGTGACTGTTGCATCGCTGCTAACAACACATATTTTTTATCTTACCAATGATGCACGAAGAAATCCCGGTAACACTTTATTTTACGGTGTTACACATGATACATGTAATTATTATTGTAATAACAGTTAATTATGCATAAGTACATGCAACTAACCCTAAACCAAACCCTAATCCTTACCCCAACCCCACAGTAAGTACATGTTGTTAATGATTATTACTTTGTACTATGTATAATTACACTGTAACAGTGTTACCGTAACATAAAGTGTGACCAAATCCCTTATGTTGCAGTACATTATGTAACTATGTAATAAAATTCCAGCAATGCTGGTCTGCAAAAGCATCTTTTAGAGCAGTGTCTGGTGCGTATTTTTTATTTTAATCGCACGTGCACACCTGCGCACCAGTTACAGTATGTGCATAGGTGAGAAAATCATGGGTTAATTTTTTATTTTTGGCTGAACTATCCCTTTAATACTGACTGAATAAGGTCATGTCAAAGATGTGAAATCAGTATTTATCAAACTTTATGATTATGAGACACATTTACAGGTTTATCCTCACAGCTGTGTGAATCACCACTGGATGATTTCAACCAAAAACACCAAAACAGTGACTGAAAACACAGCATTTCCTACTACATCTTTTATCAAATTACAAACCATTGATTTAAAAGCGCTCTTAAATACATAAAGTCAAGAAAATCTGTTATTATTGAAAATATGCTTTATACACGCATACTATGAGATACTGAATGTATATAAAACACTTAAAATGTGTGTTGTGATTGGTAGATCCACTAACAAAACTCACCATCTGATGACTATACATTATTAATACAGATTATATATATAAATATAAAGAGCAGATATGTCAATATTCTTCACCACACACACGTTACCAGTGGTAAAAGATTTGATCTGACAGGGCAGTGGACATCGATTGAGTCACAAATCTGCAGATTCTGGGGATCTCAGAGCTCAGGACGTCTCTTAAAGTGCTATCGTCAGCATCTCTACCCATCATCACACTAGTGATGTTACAGGTGTGTCTTCATGCAAACTCCTGTCTAACACCTGTAGTCCTCACAAAGAAAGACATGAGCTGAGTCCACCTTTAAACACTTTCAAATAGTTTAGATTTTTTAATATCTGTCTGTATGAGATCCAGCACAACAGCAGATGAATGAACACACGACACACACTTTCTTTCTCTTCACAAATAAAAAAGCTGCCTCAGCTTTCTCTAAACGCTATTTAAATACTTGCATTTGCATGCAATTTTTATTGCATCGCCTTGCGCTTTTCATTCCGAGAGCGCCTTCCAAGCTTTCTTTGTCACAGGTCGCTGGCAGAAGGATTTACAAAATCCGGAATATTTACAAGAATCTGTGTGCATACACATCGATTTCTTTTTTAACAATTATTCCAACATACCTATTGCGAGTTCTCAAATGTGCAGGGAATACAAAGCACAAATTTTTAAACTCAATAAATAATGAGAGATTTCTGATGCTCCTCACAGAGAGCTAATCTACGTTCTCTACCTTCATTAACACAGCGGTTCTGGGAGGAGAGACTCATTTAACAGAGACTGTTAGCAGATGGAGGTAACCCCATCTAAATACACAGGAGGGGCGTCTAATCACTCAAATCTGATGTCGATTCACACAGCATATGCTTCTTAAAACATCAGCGGACCTGCAGACGCCTCTCGCTCTGGTGCTGATGATTCTGACCCCATTTCATGACTCAATACCAACAACGCTGCTGCCAACAAACCTGCCAGTAAATGAGAAGATAATTGCTGGTGATTATGACAAATGCACAGTATGATAACTGATGTCTGTCTGTATGTCTCGGCCCCTCACGAGCAACATGTGTTTGTTCAGACTCTTCTGAGAAATATTGTGTCTGCTTCAGCTGTGTATGAGCTCATGTTGCTCACCTCGTTTACCAGTAAGGCTATGTTATTCTGGGTGTTAGATCAGTTAGACGGTCAGCGTGTCTGTCTGATGCTAACCAGCCATTCATGAGTCACGGCACGACCGGTCTGAACGAGAGATGTCCACAGAGACAGACAAACATTAAACTAGAGTCCAAAGAAATGTACCCAACCAGAATCACTTTTTACCCGACAGGCTCGGGTTTTCAGAACTAAGTGGACCTATAAAGATTTCTACGACACAGCATCGCAATAAGAGAGGAAAAGTTTTTAACCAAAGTCAAAATGAAATTTACGCCATACACATCACTGGACTTATTGTGCATGATTTATTGATTGGGAAAAAATATTTGTCTTATAATTAAATTGTAATATCTTGCTCCGCCTCTAAAACAAATGTTCTGTTTTGTTGACCTCGAGGATAATTGAGGCTAATCGAGGCTATAAAAGACAAAATATTGCAAGAATATAATGTTTTACAGGCAAGAATAAACACAGACTTCAGAAAAGTGAAACTGCCATTCACAAACTTCTAAACTTCTCCATCCCTCACGTGTTAGTTTCTTATATAGTTTAATGTCAGTAATTATATTTTATCATGTTTAAATTTAATATCCTGCAGTTATTTTCCCAACATCCCATCATAACAACACTTTCTCAACCACTGCATGTGCATGAGTTTGGGACGGGACCATCTGTTTGTCAGGTCAATGGGGAAATGTTTGGGAAGCCCATGAGATTTCTATTTCATGAGTCAAAAACAAATTATAATGCACAACTTTAACATAAATTTAAAAAATGGGCTTCTGAACAAATCTCAATAGATATTAAAAGAAGAAGAGAGCAGATGTTATGAGTCGATACTATACAGAGATTCAGTCTGTGGAGACAAAACTATATAGAGTTTAACTGGAATAACACACTGCTCTCCAATATATTTATTTATTAGCTTGGCTTCTTTTATGCATGTTAATATTTTAAACAATGATAAAACATATCAACAAGTAGAATAAAAAGGAAAACAAAAAAGTTTTGAGTAGACTACATCAAAAAAGTAGCCCTCCAGTTTGATTTATCCATTGTGGTGGCCCTTGATCATAAAATGGTTGGAGACCCCTGGAATATCTCTGATTCAATCTGATTCACAGATTCAAATGATCTTTGTGATTTATTGTTCATGTATTACAGTTTGTAGTTTATTTCTTTTTTCTGTATTATTGCAGCCTTAAAAATGATTTAACTTTAATGTTTCTATGTGAATGAAACTGAAATTGGAGAATGCTTTTAAAAACCATTCATTCATATGTAGTGATAATAACTGTGTATGTGTGTGTTTCTATCTTAAATAAGATCAAACACTAATTTAACAACTACAAAAAAATAAACTTCAAACTGCAATACATGAACAATGAATCACAAAGATCATTTTAATCTGTGAATCGGACTAAATGAACAAATGTGAACAAGAAAGAGAAAAAAACAAAGCAGTGACAGGAAAGAAAAAAAACAGATTGTTAATTGCGAGTGCGAGATAGAAATCGGTCTCCATGCGGTCGCGTCACTGGGTCTCAATGCCACCCAGACCAGCCGGCGGTCCCTCAGTATGAGGAAGTGCCTCATTTAAACGCTACACGCCATATTTAACACAGGGGATTTTTTCCGCTTAACATCATTGTGCTGTTTTCACCAAGGAATCGTCTGTCTCTCTCAATCTGTCTCTTTCTGTCTGTCTCGCTCAGTCTGTGTGTCTGTCTCTTTCAGTTTGTCTGTCTGTCTGTCTCTCTCAATCTGTCTCTTTCTGTCAGTCTGTCTCTATTAGTCTGTCTCTCTCTGTCTGTGTGTCTGTCTCTCTGTTTGTTTCTTTCTTTCTTTCTTTCGCTCTCTCTCTCAGTCATAATGTGAAATAATTAAACTATATCTACTGTAATATCAGCTAGTTTCATAACAAGTCCTACTTTCATTTCGATTCACAGATTGAAATGATCTTTGTGATTTATTGTTCGTGTATTGCAGTTTGTAGTTTATTTCTTGTATTATTGCAGCCGTAAAAATGATTTCAACTAACAAAGCTGTTAGCAAACCCAACTTTAATGTTTCCATGTGAATGAAACTAAAATTGGAGGATACTTTTAAAAACAGTCCTTTGGGTATATGGCTCTGCTCACCACCCACACAAACATCCCTCTGTCTGTCTGTCTATCTGTGTCTCTGTGTGTGTGTGTGTGTGTGTCTGTCTGTCTGTCTGTCTGTCTGTCTGTCTGTGTCTCTGTGTGTCTGTCTGTCTGTCTCTTTGTCTGTCTGTCTGTCTGTCTGTCTGTCTGTCTGTCTGTCTGTCTGTCTGTCTGTCTCTTGTAGGGCTGCACGATAAATCGCATGTGATAGTTATTCGCATCTTGTCAGTGAAGCCGGTTTCTTGATTAGTAGTAATTCCCATCACCTGCATTCAGATGGGCATTTACTACACAAAGTTGTAGTTCACTGACAATCTGGGCCATATCGCAGGGAATACGTCCACGCAATTAATGCAAAGTTGCCCCGATTGTCAGTGAACTACAGCTTTGTGTAGTAAATGCCCATCTGAAAGCAGGTGATGGTGAATTACTACTAGTCAAGAAATTGGCTTTACTGACAAGATGCACATGACTGCGCATGACACATGCGATTTATCAACTCTTGGTCTGTCTGTTTCTTTGTCTGTGTCTCTGTCTGTCTGTCTTTCTGTCTGTCTTTCTGTCTGTCTGTCTCTGTGTCTCAGGCAGGAAAGATGTAGATGTTTTTTTTTACTTGATTATGGATGGACAGTGTTACAGTCATTTTAAACATGTTGATTATCTTGTCTGATCACTTTCTCTCTCTCAAGCTTGGAGTCATCAGACTTATATACCATCTTAATTACAAGAGCAATCAGACCACCATCTGAACATTCACAAGATCATCTTCTGCTGTTACTCGCAGACATCAAACCATCAGTGACCACCTGGACCAAAATAAAACACCTGCTGCATTTCAGACTCGGCTTTTAACACAGCTGCATTTTCTTGCCAAGCAGAAACCATGCGCCAGACCAAAAGCTCAATGGACTGAATCTGTTCTTCTACCAAACACTTTTTATTTTCTGGCCAGATCGTGACCAAGCTACACTACACTACTGTAAATTACTTTCACAATATCTGAAAATTAAACAAACACTATTGTAGAGGACATCAGATGACATCAGCTATAAATCAACATACAGTACAACATTATATTAAATAAATTATAATTATGAAAACATGTAATCATTGCTTTAATGTGCTCACTGTTGTTGTTTACATGCATACATCATATTAGCCATCTGTATCATTTAAACTATAAAAAAAACTGATTTCTATCTCTGAGAAATGTTGAAAATGTGTACGCTGAAAACAAATGTGTTTTTCTTCTCTAAGACAAATGTGACCATGGACCACAAACCTAAGTGTCAAATTTTAAAATTGAGATTCATCTAGAAAATCTGGAATCTGAGGATGCAAAAATCAAAATATATTGAGAAATATCACTTTTAAAGTCATCCGAATCAAGTCCTTAGCAAAACATATTACTCATGAAAAAACATTTACAAAATATCTTCATGGCATTTAAAAAAGAACATTAATTTTGACCCATATAATGTTTTGTTGGATATATTACTACAAATATACTTATGACTGCTTTTGTGGTCAAGGGTCACACATCGCTTCATTGTTTGTCCTCACTTTTGTAAGTCACTTTGGATGAAATAGTCTGCTAAATGTTTAAAAGTCAAGTAAATGTATATTTCCTAAATGATAACAGATTACTCTGCTTTTGTACAAACATGTGTTTTCTGTAGAAACATCTGTTTTTTTATACTATATTTGCTATACAAATACGTTTGGTAACACTTTAGACATTTTAAGTAATTTGCAACTTCAATCGTCTGGTTAATATCCACTAAGACTTTTTTGTTATGATGCCTCAACAGACATTCAGTTAACTAAAAGTAACTTTACATTTGCATGTTAACTTATAAGTATTCCTATTCACTAACCCTATACCTAATACTGTAATGAAAGTTCATTAACATGTAGTTGCAAAGTTATTTAAAGTTAGTAGACCGTCAAAATAAAGTGTAAACCTGAATTTGGATTGAATTGAATAAGAAGTCAATATAAACAGATTTAAAATCTGAATAATCTCTGAATAATGACTTTTATTAGATGTATAAAATGTCATAAAGTGAAAATCAGATTTATGTTGAATGAGTAATAAAGTCTCTCACCTGATGTTGTGATAAACAGAAGCAGAGTTAAAACCCTCGTGATTGTCTTCATATTTAGATGAGATGATGTTAGATGTGAATGAGTTTCTCCTGTGAGGTCTTTGATATTTAAAGGAAGTGAGATGAATATTCAACACAACCTGTGAAAGACATCAACAACACTTTAATAAGATCAGAAGAAAAAAAAACATCTAACCACCATTATAATATACAGACAGAAAGATATCTGGCCAGTTAGTGAACTGAATGAAATTTATATCATTTGCCGCAATTAACAATGACAACTTGTGTGACCTGACATTTACTGTATAAAAACAAATGCTCTTATCTTGAGATCAAAAGTTCATATCATATTTGACATTATGAGCTTTTAGTGTAGTTTTAAACCAAGTGTTGAAGACAAATACACACAAACACTACAGAAAAACCAAAGATTTTAATTTAACTTTTCACGCGTTTAAATTCCATACTGTGACAACTAGCCCCGGTCTCTCTTCCATTAAGATCAATCATTTTAACCGAGCAATATAGCCTATAACAAAATATATATAAAAAAATAATTGTGTGTGACAGTAATGGGTTTGTGTTAACAGTAAATAATCGCAGATTTATCAGAAAAAAACTTTTAAACCGTTCAGCGGATTTATCCCCTCATTTAAAAGACGAAACTTAACAACAAAGTTTCATTTTCTACATAATTAAAGTCGTACATTATCCAGCATTCACTATTAAAAATGCAAACAATAACCATATAAAGACAGCGAATATAAACTCATATAAACTAAGATAAACTACTACAAACTAATATAAAAAATATAAATAAAAACACAATATAAAAGTCTGTATAAGTGAACTTTTGAGTGCCAAGTGAACACTAAAGTTACAAAGAAAACTCAGAAGAATCATTATACAGACACTTGAACAGAAGATCAGCGTTAACTTACTGACAGAAACTAACTTAACACTTATCTGTATATTAAACTAAATGAATAAAGCGAGTGAGAGTTTTACCTTCAGCTGAAGATGTAAAGCGAGTAAATGAAAGTGTTGTCCGTAAATCCACAGCGATCATTCAGTCACTCAGTGTTTCTCCAACTGAGATCTGACCTGAGATCAGACTGAGAGACTACAAGACACACCCACAGTTTGACCGGTCAGCCACCGTTCATTTATCCCACCTACTGTACAACAATACTAGTGCACACACGAGGAATATTTCAGCCATAACATACAAACAAATATATTAATAAAAAAGTTGAAAGACTTATATTTCAAAAACACAATAAACTAGATATTAAAGTTTGAAGACAAACTTTATGTTGGCTTGAAAAAGCGTAGCCTGAATGTTTAAAACGGTTTGACAGAAGTTTAGTTTAGTAGGCTATCTGGCTGTTGGTATGTTTAGGTATGAAGGTAGCATGATTTAGCATGATTTATCATGATGCCAACATGATAAACAAGAAGCTAGGATGATTAGCATGATGCTAGCATGATTAACATGAAGCTAGCATGATGCTAGCATGATTAACATGAAGCTAGCATGATGCTAGCATGATTAGCATGAAGCTAGCATGATGCTAACATGATTAGCATGAAGTTAGCATGATTAGCATGAAGCTAGCATGATGCTAGCATGATTAGCATGAAGCTAGCATGATGCTAACATGATTAGCATGAAGCTAGCATGATTAGCATGATGCTACCATGAAGCTAGCATGAAGCTAGCATGATGCTAGCATGATTAGCATGAAGCTAGCATGATGCTAACATGATTAGCATGAAGCTAGCATGATGCTAGTATGATTAGCATGAAGCTAGCATGATGCTAGCATGATTAGCATGAAGCTAGCATGATGTTATCATGATTAGCATGAAGCTAGCATGATGCTAGCATGATTAGCATGAAGCTAGCATGATGTTAGCATGATTAGCATGATGCTAGCATGATTAGCATGAAGCTAGCATGAAGTTAGCATGATGGTAGCATTATTAGCATGAAGGTAGCATGTTGCTAGCATGATTAGCATGATGGTAGCATGATTAGCATAAAGCTAGCATGTTGCTAGCATGATTAGCATGAAGTTAGCATGATGCTAGAATGATTAGCATGAAGCTAGCATGATGCTAGCATGATTAACATGAAGCTAGCATGATGCTAGCATTATTAGCATGAAGCTAGCATAATGCTAGCATAAAGCTAGCATGTTGCTAACATGATTAGCATGAAGCTAACATGATGCTAGCATGATTAGCATGAAGCTAGCATGATGCTAGCATGATTAGCATGAAGCTAACATGATTGTAGCATGATTAGCATGAAGCTAGCATAATTAGCATGAAGCTAACATGATGCTAGCATGATTAGCATGATAGCATGATTAGCATAAAGCTAGCATGTTGCTAACATGATTAGCATGAAGCTAGCATGATGCTAGCATGAAACTAGCATGATTCTAGCATGATTACCATGAAGCTAGCATGATTCTAGCATGATTAGCATGAAGCTAACATGTTGCTAGCATGATTAGCATGATGATAGCATGATTAGCATAAAGCTAGCATGTTGCTAACATGATTAGCATGAAGCTAGCATGATGCTAGCATGAAACTAGCATGATTCTAGCATGATTACCATGAAGCTAGCATGATTCTAGCATGATTAGCATGAAGCTAACATGATGCTAGCATGATTAGCATGAAGCTAGCATGATGCTAACATGATAAGCATAAAGCTAGCATGAAGTTAGCATGATGTTAGCATGATTAGCATGAAGCTAGCATGATGTTAGCATGATTAGCATGAAGCTAGCATGAAGTTAGCATGATGGTACCATGATTAGCATGAAGCTAACATGTTGCTAGCATGATTAGCATGATGATAGCATGATTAGCATAAAGCTAGCATGTTGCTAGCATGATTAGCATGAAGCTAGCATGAAACTAGCATGATTCTAACATGATTAGCATGAAGCTACCATGATTCTAGCATGATTAGCATGAAGCTAGCATGATTCTAGCATGATTAGCATGAAGCTAGCATGATGTTAGCATGATTAGCATGAAGGTAGCATGAGGCTAGCATGATTAGCATGAAGTAAGCATGAGGTTAGCATGATTAGCATGAAGCTAGCATAATTTTACGTGAAGCTAACATGATTAGCATGATGTTAACATGATTAGCATAACGCTAACACTATTTAGCGTGCAGCTAACAAGATTTAACATGAAGTTAGCATGATTTAGCATGAAGTTAGCAAGATTTATTATGAAATTAGCATAAAGCTAGCATGAAACTAGCATGAAGCTAGTATGACTTAGCATGGAGCTAGCTTGAAGCTAACATGACCCAAAGACCCAACCCCCATGTCTCTATGATGTTCAGATCCAGAGATATAAGGCTTTGTTTATTATGTTGCTAGGGTGTTCATATTTGGTTGCTAGGGGCGTGGCTTAATGCCTCAATAAGAATCCTATTAAGACTGATTGGATGCCTGAGTAAAATGAGCCCACCCCTATGTCTCTATGACACTCTGGTGCAAAGATATGCATCTGGGCTTTTTACAATGGTAGTCTATGGGAGATGTTGCTAGGGTACCCCAAAATTGTTGCTAGGGGCGTGGCTTAATAGCTCTGTGGTGATCCTAAGAGACTGATTGGTTGCCTGAGTAAAATGAGCCCAACCCCATGTCTCTGCGACACTCTAAAGTGAAGATATTCCATCTGGGACGTTTTTATTCCCTTTTATGGGCATGTTTCCTGCCCCATTATAAGTCAATGGGAAATTTTGGGGGCCTCTTACACCCCAGGGGTACAGCTTACACCCCATTGTGAGGTATGTTCTTACACAGCCTGTCAGCCTCCTTAAATATGATAAGCCACAAGTTTCTACAAGTTTCTCACTCACAGCTATGACCCGTCAAAGTTTGTCTCCATGTTAAGTCAATGGAAATTTTGGGGTGTTCGAGCCCCCCGTTTAGGAATTTGGAAGGTCCCATCAGTTAGAAAAGATATAGCACACTAAGTCAGACCAGTCTGAAGGTCTGTGGAAAATTTGGTGCATGTAGCTTGAAAGCCCTAGGACGAGTTAGTGTTTATAATTTGGGGTAGAATAATAAGATATAAGTTTAATAGCAATAACAATATATTGGCTTTTTCAAAGCCAACATAATGAACACACATCAGTGATTCCCAGCTAACTTATATATTTGCTTCATGAGACACCACGGGCACTACTGAGCTCCCTATCTAGACAGCACACTAAAAAAGTGCGCAGAAATGCTGTTAAGACCTTGAAACTGGAACAGACGTGAAGTGATTTGATGTTTTATCTGATATTAATCTAGGACTCGGCCGGTATGAGTTAATTTAAATAGCGCCCTCTTCAGATCAACGCTGAGACAGACGCTGAATCCTGAAGTGAGTCGTTTGTTTATATGAATCGTGAGTCAAATACTGATGAGACTGACTTCTCGTGAACAGCGCATAACACAAATATTTTTTTTAAAGAAATAACAATAATGTTTAATATTTTTGGTTGGGATTTATTGAAGGGTCACGGGGGAGCAGTTTGCTCATTTTTCCTGCACATGCGAATCAAAAGAAATGACTCATAGGATTATTCATAAAAGCATTTACACGAAATTGTTCACTTAGTTAAGATATTACCCTCTTACAGTGAGATATTTTTTTTCAATATATAATTCAACTAAACCATAAAGTGTTATATTAGTTTGACTTAACTAAATGAAAAAGGTAATATTAATCAGGTTTAATTTGTTATAATGTCACATTAACAGGGTTTTATAAAAAAAAATGATTTGTTGTGAATGTGTCTGTTTTTTTTAATCTCTATTTCTTCTCATGTTAACGAAATATCATTAATATCATCATTTTGTGTGTGTGCCATATATTTTAGCACAATAAAAATAAACACAGTGATATTTAAGTCAATTAATTTGAATATTTATATTTTATCTTGCATGCTTTCATCTTTATTTTTCAGGTGAGAAGAAAGTTTCATCCATCTGTCCATTCATTGGTCACGAGAGATGATGAATGTGTGTTTATTAATGTCATCTTCTGTAATACACATCTTGTTATAGTTCTGCTTTCAATAAAGCAAAACTGTTGGGTTGTTTCATGCCATGGTCAAATTTGGACATTTTATAAGTTAATTTAAACAAATGATATGTTTGATATGATATGATGATCTATTTACCCAACCATGAGTTGAACCAGCACTTTTTAGAGGTAATAGCTACACTTAGACTTTTTTATCTTAATTTATTTCAAGCAAATAGTATAACAACAGAAGAATACTCAATAATAATAATAATAATAACTTACACTTATGCTTGAAATGGAGTGGGGAGAAGGAAAACTTAATGAACCCCAACCCAGTCTATAAAAGAATTTATACAAACAGAATAGCTGCTTCCTTCTTCAATTATATTAATGAAAATATATAATACATATATAAAATAAATAATACTAATAATGATTTCTCATTAAGAGATATGTTCACAACATACATACTATACATATTCATAATACACAGATATTACCGCAAGTAACATTTATTTATCAAATATCAACAATGGTAGACGGAATACCACAAGTTAAATACACATGTTAAATAACAACACTCCACACATTAATACAATCAAACCTCATTATCATTGTAATGAGACCAGACCTTTTGTTTATAAAGTAGCTGTTATACATTTTTGTTATTATTGCCCCATACATGGTTAGATAGCCAATGGCTGTATTAAAGAACAGTAGAAGGTCTGAAGTGCATTATGATCAAGGATATGTTTAACTCTACTAATTATAGCAAGGCTTTAGTTGTTTTTTGTCTGATGCAAGCATTCCAACTTAACTTATTGTCTATCGTTACACCTAAAAATTTTATTTCCTGCACATTTTCAATGTGTACCCCATCTATCTCAACCAGTTTCTGTGAATCAGCTTGATACTTTCTAAAGAACATCACTTTAGATTTATTACTTTCCATCCATTTTTAAAATGTGTTTAATTCTTTATTTACAACGCTGATACTTTTTATTAACATGATTTATTAGCCTTCATATTTCATTTTTAAGACCATCTGTAAAGGGATTTCATAAGCTCAGTATTTAGAAATAATTTTTCTGTGTTAAGTTCTTTCATTTGGCCTTGATTCTTAAAAGCACTTTCTGATGTACGTGGATAAACAGCATGAAGCAGCATTCTGCACGAACCACACACAAAAACAAAGTCAATCACAGGAAATTTCAGGTCTTCTGTCTGTTTGAACGCAGTCTGGTGCCAAATATTTCTCTGTCATCAACAAACAACACGTTAAACAAAGGGAAAGTGTTTGTGCGCAGGTCCATCGTTTCCTTATGACTCTCTGAGGATCATGTCAAGGACACAAGCCGAAGATATGAACTTCTGATCAGTCCACACTTTATTCACTCGGGATTATTATTATTATTTTATATGATGATTTATAAATGTTTGCATTCACAAAAGGTAACGCAGAAATCAAAGTCAATGTGAATATAAATGAAAGTTCTTCATATAAGACTGTATCCATCTTCTTTTCAAACGTGGATGTAAGAAATGCATGCAAAAGATCACGCAAAAAACATGATTTAAACAGTTATGGTATTCAACACATTGGAAGTCATTTTAACAAATTATATTAAACAATTACATTTATTCAGTATTTTCTTCGTTTTATGGAAATATTATTACATCGCTTCTTATGCACTAGATAGATACATGAGCTTTGGACATTATTTGCTTATTTTAAAAATTATTTGCTTTTTCATTTAAAATATAACAAAAGTACAGAACTGTAAACATGAACTAATAAGCAGTTTATGTCGTAAATATTCTGCACTGTAATCACATTTTTGTAATAATATATAGAATAATTTTTTTATCAGCATAGTATTAGTTGTTTTTGAATAATTATAGTATGCATTGTTCAGTGTCTATGAAAGGTTTAACTGGATGGATGTGTGAATACAGATCATGGGTGCATGTACGCCACATCCACATTCAGCTATTGTGCATGTAAAATAAATGTTTTGTACTGCATTTGTACAAGATATTATGGCAACCCCTAACTGTACAAATGATGCTGGCCTTTCTGGATTTCATAATGAACATTAAAAAGAGAGTCAAAATGGCACACTCGTGTCCCTGACAATATGACTACCATTAGATTTAGTGGCTCACCGTAAGTCTGACACAAAGATGGCGGCACCCACATTTATGTTAAAAATAAGGTGGATGGAGTTCAGTGAAGCTATGAGTACTTCAGTATTCTCCTCATGGAGTCATCATGTACAATAACTTAACATCTTATTAAAAAATCAAATCATTTTACATTCTCTCCAATAGAAATGTGTTTGTCTTAAAAGACAAAGTGTCTGACCATCAGCATTAATCCACTTTAAAATCTGTTATATGCATTAGATGAGGGTCTTTTTTCAGTACCTGAACCCCTCCCCAAACCTTAATGAACCAATGTGCAGAGCTTCCGTCCTGGATGTTTTTGATTGCTCTTTATTTTCAGTGTGTTTGTGATGAGAAATCCTCTGGGAGATTGAGAGACATTCCACAAATAATCTGTGGTGTTATGAAACTGCTCTTCATAAAGACACGCGTCCTGTTGTATGAAGAAGTTTCCTGCTCCGAGCAGACAAGCGTTCCTCTGAGGAATACCCGGATACCTGTGCAGAAGTGTTTCTGGAGCTCACAGGAAGTGTTTGGTGAAAGTGCGAGGAACAGGAAGAACCTGTGATGAAGTCCTGTATTCATTTTATATAATCCATTATACAGTTAGTCTGAGTCTATAGCAGATAGATAGGATTAGAATATGAACTACTTTTCTACAGTAACAATGAATCATGACATGAATGCAGTAAAATGTTATTAAAAACTCTCAGTACAGCCGAAGGTCGTTCTCAAGGTCACGCATTATTTGTTTTGTCCACTAGAGTGCAGCACTGTTCAAAATAATTCATGTAAAGATGAACATTATTGTAAATTCTCATTTATCACAAGAAACTTTCACCTCCTGTGTCAGTTTTTGTCAATGATCTATTACACACCAATATTAAAAGATAAAAAGAAGAAATTACATCTTGCATAATAAAGAAGCCTTAATAATACAATTAAAACTTTGCACTGTGACATTATTCATGATTAGCACATTTAATTACCAAATAAAATAAATAGTGCTGGGCAAAGATTAATTGCATAAAACATAAAGTGAGTTTTTGCACAATATATGAGTGTGTGCTGTGTATAATTATTGTGTGTATATAAATACACTCACATTCATCTATGTATTTAAGAAACATTCTTTAGAAATGTTGGCCCATATTGATAGGATAGCATCTTGTAGTTGATGAAGATTTGTGGGATGCACATCGAGGGCACGAAGCTCTCATTCCACCACATCCCAAAGATGCTCTATTGGGTTGAGATCTGGTGACTGTGGGGGCCATTTTAGTACAGTGAACTCAAGAAACCAATTTGAAATGATTCAAGCTTTGTGACATGGTGCATTATCCTGCTGAAATCAGAGGATGGGTACATGGTGGTCATAAAGGGATGGACATGGTCAGAAACAATGCTCAGGTAGGCCGTGGCATTTAAATAAATATATATAAACTGTTATGTATGTGTTTGTGTTTAAATATACCTAACAAAACTCTGGGGACCCCTAGAACCTCCTGGGTGTCCCTGGACCCCAGTTTGTAAACCCCTGCTTTAGGACATTGATTGGATAGTCATATTTTTTTAATGAACTAGAAAGAAAAAGCAAAGCAAAAGTTATTTAACAAGTGTTTCTTTACTTTAGCTCATCGATTGCTTTTTCAACAATAGCAAAAACCTCATCCACATGAAGCTCAGAGTTTATCTGTGGGAGAAAAGAGAGAGAATTTATTTATTGACTTCAAAACAGATTAATTCAATCTAACATGAACAATGACATTCTTAAGTTTGGCACGTAATAAATTAAGTGTTAGGTGAACTTTATTGTGCAAACTTCTCTCACCTTTCTAACAATGCCACGTTTCTCATAGAAAGCGATGACGGGCTCGGTGGCTTTATAATACAGATCAAGACGCTTTTTAATCGTCTCCTCATTGTCATCGGCACGTCCGCTGGTCTCACCACGTTTCAATAATCTGTTGACCATAGTCTCAGACTTAGCATCAATGTAGAGTAAGAGAGCTGGAGGGCCGATCTATGACACATGAGAGGACAGGACATGAGTAATCTGACACATCTGTTGTCTTTATAATCTTTTATTCTTTGTGTAAAGTTATTGGAAAACCTTCTTCTCAAACTCTTCTCCCTGTTTGACTTCACGAGGGTAACCGTCGATGAGATAACCTTTAGAGACGTCAGCTTTGGCAATCATGGCATCTTTGATCATATCAAGAACTGTGTCCTGCAGAAATGAAACACTTCATGTATTTGAATGCATCACTATAGGAGACATCAGTCAATGATCTGAGACTTTATCTGTTCATTTAATAAGTTGGACACTGTATCGACCGGTGTTCAAGCTGACTGAATGTTTATTTTAACTCCAGCTGAAAACATAAATGTATATCTACAGAGGATTTCAACTGACCAGTGGCACAAGTTCTCCTTTCTGCATGATGGCCTGCAGTTGTTTTCCTCTGTCTGAACCTGACGCCACCTCGGCACGCAGCAGATCACCAGAGGACAGATGGGTGTAGCCGTACTTTGCCACGATCTTCTCACACTGAGTGCCTTTACCAGAGCCTGGTCCACCTGTACCACAAACACTCACCACTGTTAGACTCTTCACTGCTTCTTACTATGATGACTTTATTTGATTCACAGACATTAAAGACTTTTGATGGTGACATTGCCGGTAACACTTTATTTTGATAGTCCACTTTAAACATTTTACTTATTATAAGTTACTTTGCAACTACTTATCAACTACCAATCTTTAGAGTATTAGTAAACTGTCTGTTTAATATTTACTAACACTTTATTGTGATGGTTCCCCAACAGATATTCTACTGACTATAAGTATCCTTGCAGGTGCATGTCAACTAATTCCCCTAACCCTTACCTCTTCCCTAACCCTACCCCTTACAGTCTACTAATGATCTAATGACAGTTAGTTGACATATAGTTGCAAATTAATGAGAGTTAGTTGACATGTAGTTTCAAAGTTATTTATAGTTAGTAGATATGTCTAAAGTGGACTATCAAAATAAAGTGTAACCTCATTACCTTTAAATGTACATAAAATATGCCTCAGATTGTTTGTAAGTTGATATGTCCCGTTAAAGGGATAGTTCACTCAATAATATAAATGTTGGCATTATTTACTCACCCTCATCACAAAAAAAATATTTTCTTATGTGGTATTTTTGTCTTGTGCAAATATTTAAAAAATTCTTAAATTAAGATGAGCAACATGACCTAAGAAAAAGTTTAAAATATATATACAATATAAGTGCATTTGTGCTTAAAATAATTTTCCTAATGGGGTAATAATCTACCAATGGGGTAAGAATATGTTCTTATTTTTTTTCTTGAATTAAGTGTTTAAGAAAATCAAGATTTTGTTTCTTAGCCCATTGGCTGAAATGTTTTTTTTTTGTGTGCTTTTGTAAGTACACATTCACTTAAATATGACATTTTTTGTCTAAAAACTAGACTTATTTTCTAAGGGCATTCTACTTATCAAGAGAATACATCTTGATTTAAGTTTTTATTATTATACCGAAAACATGACAAAAATACTAAGAAAGAAAGTCATTTTTTGCAGTGATGTCATTTGAACCCCAAATGTCTTTAGTTCTTCACAACCCAAATGCAGATTTTTTTTTTTTTAATGTTTTTTTTTAAACCAAAAGTGTTTAATATCCTAAAACTACCAAACAACAGTTCAGAAACACAGATATTGTGCACTGAAAGAAAAACAACACTTTTTATAAAAACAAAAGACATTATGGATTCAAACGACATGAGGGGGAGTTAATAATGACAACATTTTGGGGTGAAATATTCCTTTAAGTCAAATTAGTGTCTGAGAGTGCCTGATTCATTTTTTAATGAATCCTTTATAATGATCAAAATGATTCATGTGGTAACAAGAAAATTAAAAGAATAACTGGATGAACTTACCCACAACAAAGACGATTTTAGCATCCTTAATTTTATCTGTGACAAAATATACAATTAACATGAATACAGATAGAGCATTTCGATGAACAGTGCTGTGTGGTACAGAATCACAATCACATTAACTTTTAGAAAACTAAACACATTCAGAAGTCCTGTGAGATTTCCCACATTCTGCACAAATAATTTACCGTCTGACTTAAGAGGAGACACAGTCGGTTTACTGAAACACCCTGAGCCCATATTTCTCTCTCTCTCACACACACACACACAGATTTGATCTGAATGATTGCTGTCTCCATGACAACAGTTACTAACATCTCAAACACTAGCGGTGTCCATTAATGCTACACAACTCATACACTTCATCGTTTAATACAATTAAATATAAAAACACATCACTAATACAATATCAGATTCATTTTTTTATATCCATTTTAATTGGCTTTGAGTTAAACTCAATATATACATACATACATTTAACACGTTTATTTAAGTTTTTTTTACATTTATTGCTTACATTTAAAATATAGGAAATTGTTTATTTATAAAAAAAAATATGACTTCGTTGAAATTTTATTTTATGTCGTCTGAAGCGGAAAACTTTTATCTTGCAATACAACCACTGTCCACATGAGGACAGCAGAGACCATAACATCAATAATAATCAATAACATTTATGTTTGTCCCTGAATTAAATATATACAGCAATAATTATATGGAATTAAACATGAAACAGAGTTTGTTTCTCTAATTTTTCTTTTTAAGTGTAAATAAGTTTTATAATCATTCTTAATAATCTTTATAATAATCTTACACCCTTACCTGCCATGGTTATCTGTTATGTTAAGGACGTTCCTGCAGGGAAAAAAGAAATAAAAATATTACATGTAAACGTAGAAAAGAAAAAATGCAATGTATTTAATGTTATATTTGTATTTAATGATATCCTTATAAGATCACTGTTGCCAGAAATGTAAATAAATAAAGATCAGTTGACGACTTAAGACTGTTGTGTTAAAGCTAAAGTCTGCCCTTTGTATTTTTAAGAGCACTTTGTAGCCGCATTTATTATCACAAAAGTCTGTCAATCAATGTTGAGGGCGGAGTTTATTGATTGATAGAGTTGGCGGGAAAGTTCCGCCCACTATTAAGGAAGGGGAAGATGCGCTAGATATGAATGTTTTGAAAGGATTCACATTCAGAAAAGCTTTAAACAAAAATAAAAACAAAACGGAAGTGAATTCAATCATCTATTAATGTGACTGCGAGCGAGATGTGACGTCTGAGGAAACAACATCTAAACCTAAACATGTATGTCTCACTGCAATACACAACATGGCAAAATATACAACAAACACGTACATTCATAAACTTCTTTTTAAGAAACTTCTTCTCAAAGTTTCTTTCGACTAAATGACAGTTTACACAAATTATATTTTCCATTCAAACCAAACCCCTACTGAAATATCCAGCATAAACTGGAAGCTGGTTTAAACTGGTCCTCCCAGCCTGGCAAGGCTCAGTCAAGCTGGTGAGTCAGTTGTTCACTTTAAAAGTGACCAAAACACAGCTAAACTAGCTAAAACCAAGCAGTGAGACCAGCAAAAAACCATCTCATCAGCATATGCTGGTTTTAAATGGGGGGTTCAGTTCAAAAATACAATAAGCAAGAAATAATTGATGACAGGCTGCTGAAATATGAGAAAATAATGCACATTCAAGGTAATGCAGCATAACGTGAAGCGGTGTGCATTATTTTCATTTATTACACGGCTCTCTGGAATGCTTGATTCTGATTGGTCAGTTGAGACATGTGCAGGTTCGTTCTTTTCGAATAATAACCGCTCCAAAATAATAACGCATAGCCGGACTACTTTTACGAGTAAGATCGCTCCGCGCCAATAAAGATTACTGTTTGTTTGGCGCCATCTTGTGACAAACACTGGACAACCACGACAAGACACAGAGAGCTTACTGAGACTGAACTTGACAAAATAGAGCATGACAGCTACGAAGCCAACACACAAAAAAATACAGAATGGGCATTAAAACTTCTCAAAGACTGGCTAAAAGAGAAAAAAATGGAGACAGATAAGTATGAAGCAGAGGATCTTAATAAGGTATTACGATC
Organism: Paramisgurnus dabryanus; assembly: GCF_030506205.2. NCBI lineage: Eukaryota > Metazoa > Chordata > Actinopteri > Cypriniformes > Cobitidae > Paramisgurnus > Paramisgurnus dabryanus. The sequence continues at coordinate 37,884,165 of NC_133341.1, read as the reverse complement.
ATTTTATGCATCTGTGCAAAGTTTCGCGGAAGGATAAAAATGTTAATTTAAAACAAATATGCCAATAAAATGTTTCAAATTCATATTCATGTCCAGTTTTTTTTCTTATGTGACAAGTAGCCGTGTAATAAGCGGGATAATGTAGAGTCAGCCGGTAGTTATCGGGAAATAAGCCCCTTCAGTGTGATACAAGCCTGATCACACTGTCGGGGCTTATTTCCCGATAACTACCGGCTGCCTCTACATTATCCCTTACATAATTCAAAGGTTCAGAGTCAATTATTCCTGTTATACCACAGACATTACTCTTGTGGTTATTTGAAGACACAAAAATAATGCATACCTGTGAAACATTTCTCAACCAATCAGAATAAAGCATTGAACAGCCCCGTGGTATAACTAATAATAATAATGACATATACTGATAATATATATAGTGTATTTTGTCTTGTGTTTATTATGAATGTTTGTGTGTAACTATGACAATAATGATTCATTAAAGGGCCTGGCCTTCCCCAACTAAACATCCCACCCTAAAAATGATTGACAGGTGATTGTGAAAGACTTTTAAAATGCAAAGAGATTGAGTTTGAATTCAGTTAAACACATGATTGGATTTATTTCACAATTTATTAATTCAAAACAATTTATGAATTTTCCGTTTTAAATACAGTACAGAATGTATTGTCTATAGTTGATGTGTAAATACAGGTGAAAAGGAGCTTTGTTACAGTATTTATGTATTTATTTGTTCATGATATAAAAGACTCTCTGTAAGGAAAGTGAAGTGAAAAGTGTACAGATGTATTCAGCTCTAACCGCATGCAAATCCAGCTATTTACAACATTACTGTAAATGTCACAGAGAGAGCAAAATGAAAGATTCATCTGTAGGAAACACTGAAAGATTCGGGGTTAAAATGGACCATTTCAAGAAGTATGTAAACTTTGGTGTAATAAATAAATGAGACTGTAATGCGATGATGTGTTTCTTTAAACATGCCTTACTTACAGCTGAGAAATATATAAACGCTGATGGAGTCACACCTCATTCACAACAAATACCAAAAGCAGAAGAGGACCCTGCTGATGCTTCATTTCATGTGCAGGGCCATGAAAATATATAAACACTATAAAGTTGACATAAATTCAAAACACACCAGACAGAAGACTAACCATCTAAACCTCTATAATAACTCATCAACGTCTTATAAGAGAGCTGACACACCTCTACTGTGATCTCATAAGACAATAATGATAAACCGTCTGAAGAATCCATTCATTTAAATCATAGTAGATGAAAATGAGCTTTCTTACTCTTTGAATATGTGAAGCGTCTGTAAGCACACTGTGTCTCTGACTGTTGGCACGTCTGTCGAGCGAGCGAGTGTAAACACATCCCCTTTTCTCTAGTACTGGTCATGTGACTTGCATGTTAATGCTGTGGTTTTGAAAGACTTGCCCTACTGGTATCATACAGACTAGTTGCTCCTGAGAGATAAACAATGAAACAGCAATGCTCTCGTATCTCTTGATGGTTGTGTGTTTTAAACGAGTACATTATCTCATTACATAAAACCCCAAAATATATTGAATAAAGCAGGGAAATCATGCACTGTAAAAAATCAACATATATTTTTATGTTAGTTATGTTATGATATGTTAGTTAAGAAAAGATAATGTTTTAGACAGCTGTGGTCAGTAACTCGCAAGTGTGGTCGATCAATACCAGGTGGAATTTTGAAGAAATGTAAAACAGCTTCAGTATAATTTCACTTGGAACATAAGGAGTGAATTGTTACTCTTGACCCTGTCAGCTGGGATTAAAGTAACACACACGTGGGTCAAAAGTAACACAACAAAACAAAATAGATTTTTTTTGTGTTACACTTGTTTTTAGTAAATACACATGACTATGACCTTGTTAATATGTAACTGCAAAAATATTTTCTTTGCAAAATTTAATTTAATTTAAATTTTATCAAATGTTTTAAAAGCAACCTGACAGTACAAACTTTACTTGTTGAAAATAAAAAAATCAAGAGTATGAATACTATGAAAATTTAATTAAATTAAAATGATAAAAATGTTCAACATAATGCAACAGTATTAGCAGCGAGTAACAAGTGTTCGTCCCGACAGGATCTCTTCACATTTAAACTCGATGTACTTTTATTTTGAAAAACTCTGAGAAGTCAAACTTCAGGATGTGTTAGAGCACTAAATAACCTGTAGATTGATCAATATTGTAACACATGAAACAAGAAACACAGCACATTATAAGAAAAAAATGACCGCTTTAGGAAGTTCTAACGCATGGTTGAAAACAGCTTTCTGGACCTACATGTGCAAAACGATGATGAAATAACGCAATATTTGTGAGCTCTGGGGTTGCGTTGTCATAGTTTGAAATCCAAATGTTGTCAGGGCTCAGAGAAAATCACTTTTATTACTTTTGTCCCGGTTCTCCCTTACTTTAACTTATAACTTATAAAAACAAGTTGAAATTGTTTAACTTATATTTTTCGTCAACTTTTCATAAGCCAAAATGTAAATAAAGTAGGTTGAATTGACTTGCAAAACCAAGTTGTTTTAACTTCATGCTGCATTTTTTACAGTGTGTCACAGAACATTATTATAAATCTTCTTTATCATTTAAAAAATGCTTCAATTGAATTTCAGTGCATCAATGAGTCCAAAGGCAGATTTTCAGATGAATAGTCAAACAGAGCAATGTTATGTTGTACTTGCGTTCATCCTGAACTATTTCTGCATGAAATAAATCCACCAGCTCATGCAGTGAATTACATCACAGGGTTTATACCATGCACTAAAACTTTAAATAGCATATCCACGTGGTACAGTATGTATATGGTACTCTAAAGTACTTCATCTACTGTATGAGCGCTGATCTTTTCTCTAGTTACATCTGTTCTCAGTGTAAATGTCACTTAAGGTCTGAATCAGCACTGGGGAGTGACTCTGGCTAAATATGGTGGTTTTATTGGCGTCTCTGGTTAACAGGACAGTTGTTCATGTGTTTCACCGAGCACTAGTGAGACAGATGCACTACAGTAGAGTTCATGTGTGTTATGCAAACTCAATAATACAATAGCCATTGATTTGCTCATATAGTAAACACAGGTGTGGTTCAACATTCAGTCTTTAGAGAAACACATACGGTTGTTCACACACGGATATAATGGAGGTGATGATGGATGGTGAATTAGATAAATGACTCTCTCCAAAAAGTATTTAATGACCTATTACTAATTACTTTTTATAGTAAATGACACAAAGAAAGAAACGGCTGGAATGAATCATATAAAAGTACATAAATTACTCTGGTCACACTTTTTAAGGTCACTATTAACTAACTATTAACTACTTCTACCTCAATATACTGCTAATAACTGCTTATTAATACTTATTGAAGTAGTTTAAGTATTGGGTAGTATTAAGGATGTAGAAAAAGGTTTGCAGAATCATGCATTAATATGTGCTTTATAAGTATTAATAAACAGACAATATCTCAGTAATATAAATACTACTAACTAACCAGTTAATAGTGAGAATTGAGTGTTACCATTATTAACTCACAAAAGTATTTAAAGTTAGAAGGATACGTAAAAAAAACATGAATTTTAACTTTAAATGTTGATGTTAAATCCACTATTGTATTAAATATCATTGATCTACAGTCCATACACAGGATTTAGTTGAATTACATCAGAAGTTACTGTCATTAAAGTACTGAGGAAGGAATCCCTTACTTTACTTTATTACTTGTATAACGTGGCTTTGTGGCTTTTCTTAAACTTTCAGCCAATTCGCATGAATTTGGTTTTATGTGGCGTATTAATTTCTTTTATGTGTTTATATTAAATTATTTATATTGTTCATTTTATAATAGTATATTATTATATACAGTGTCACTACTTCGGTTTATGTTTAGTTCAACTATCATTTTACATTCAGGACACGAACGTCAAAATGCAGCTTGAGGGAGACCAGAGAGACCACAGATAATATTTTCTATTAAAAGCTCTGCTAAATTTGACCTTTAGTGTCAGCAGGCCTTCATTTCAGTCACCAGTTCATTCTGCAAATAAAATCTAAATCAGGGTTCATTTATACATGTTGATTGTCTTTCATAAAGTTAATTAAGAAGCACAAAAACAACTATTAACCCTCTACTGGCTGATTATTATTTTGTCCTTAATAAGCAGCCCTGTTACTTTCAACCCCAGACAGCAGCTGACTCCAGGCCGGATCCGCTGACTTTAGCCCAGAGTCGGTGCAGATCCGGCTGCTGTCTGGCAAATCTATTTAAATGAAATGATGCATGTTTATTTTTTACATGCAATGTACATTTTTTGATCTTTAAAGAACAGTTACTTTTTATTTTGATTGTCTACTTTAGACATTTTATAACTATAAACAACTTTTCAACTACATGTCAACTAACCTTCATTAATTTGCAACTACATGTCAACTAACCTTCATAAATTTGCAACTACATGTCAACTAACTTTCATTAATTTGTAACTACATGTCAATTAAACTTTTTTTAATTTGCAACTACATGTTTACTAACCTTCATAAATTTGCAACTACATGTCAACTAACTTTCATTAATTTGCATAAAACATGTCAAATAACTTTTATTAATTTGCAACTACATGTCAACTAACCTTCATAAATTTGCAACTACATGTCAACTAACTTTCATTAATTTGTAACTACATGTCAATTAAACTTTTTTTAATTTGCAACTACATGTTTACTAACCTTCATAAATTTGCAACTACATGTCAACTAACTTTCATTAATTTGCACAAACATGTCAAATAACTTTTATTAATTTGCAACTACATGTCAACTAACTTTCATTAATTTGTAACTACTTGTCAATTAACCTTTTTTTAATTTGCAACTATATGTCAACTAACCTTCTTTAATTTGCAACTACGTGTCACCTTACTTTAATTAATTTGCAACTACATTTCAACTAACCTTTTTTAATTTGCAACTACATGTTAACTAACCTTCATAAATTTGCAACTACATGTCAACTAACCTTCATAAATTTGCAACTACATGTCAACTAACTTTAATTAATTTGCAACTACATGTCAACTAACCTTCTTTAATTTGCAACTACATGTCAACTAACCTTCATAAATTTGCAACTACGTCAACTAACTTTAATTAATTTGCAACTACATGTCAACTAACCTTCTTTAATTTGCAACTACGTGTCACCTTACTTTAATTAATTTGCAAATACATTTCAACTAACCTTTTTTAATTTGCAACTACATGTTAACTTACCTTCATAAATTTGCAACTACATGTCAACTAACCTTCATAAATTTGCAACTACATGTCAACTAACTTTCATTAATTTGCAACTACATGTCAACTAACCTTCTTTAATTTTCAACTACATGTCAACTAACCTTCATAAATTTGCAACTACATGTCAACTAACTTTCATTAATTTGTAACTACATGTCAATTAAACTTTTTTTAATTTGCAACTACATGTTTACTAACCTTCATAAATTTGCAACTACATGTCAACTAACTTTCATTAATTTGCACAAACATGTCAAATAACTTTTATTAATTTGCAACTACATGTCAACTAACCTTCATAAATTTGCAACTACATGTCAACTAACTTTCATTAATTTGCACAAACATGTCAAATAACTTTTATTAATTTGCATCTACATGTCAACTAACTTTCATTAATTTGTAACTACATGTCAACTAACCTTCTTTAATTTTCAACTACATGTCAACTAACCTTCATAAATTTGCAACTACATGTCAACTAACTTTCATTAATTTGCACAAACATGTCAAATAACTTTTATTAATTTGCAACTACATGTCAACTAACTTTCATTAATTTGCAACTACGTGTCACCTTACTTTAATTAATTTGCAACTACATTTCAACTAACCTTTTTTAATTTGCAACTACATGTTAACTAACCTTCATAAATTTGCAACTACATGTCAATTAACCTTCATAAATTTGCAACTACATGTCAACTAACTTTAATTAATTTGCAACTACATGTCAACTAACCTTCTTTAATTTGCAACTACATGTCAACTAACCTTCATAAATTTGCAACTACGTCAACTAACTTTAATTAATTTGCAACTATATGTCAACTAACCTTCTTTAATTTGCAACTACGTGTCACCTTACTTTAATTAATTTGCAACTACATTTCAACTAACCTTTTTTAATTTGCAACTACATGTTAACTAACCTTCATAAATTTGCAACTACATGTCAACTAACCTTCATAAATTTGCAACTACATGTCAACTAACTTTAATTAATTTGCAACTACATGTCAACTAACCTTCTTTAATTTGCAACTACATGTCAACTAACCTTCATAAATTTGCAACTACGTCAACTAACTTTAATTAATTTGCAACTACATGTCAACTAACCTTCTTTAATTTGCAACTACGTGTCACCTTACTTTAATTAATTTGCAACTACATTTCAACTAACCTTTTTTAATTTGCAACTACATGTTAACTAACCTTCATAAATTTGCAACTACATGTCAACTAACCTTCATAAATTTGCAACTACATGTCAACTAACTTTAATTAATTTGCAACTACATGTCAACTAACCTTCTTTAATTTGCAACTACATGTCAACTAACCTTCATAAATTTGCAACTACATGTCAACTAACTTTAATTAATTTGCAACTTCATGTCAACTAACCTTCTTTAATTTGCAACTACATGTCAACTAACCTTCATAAATTTGCAACTACATGTCAACTAACTTTAATTAATTTGCAACTACATGTCAACTAACCTTCTTTAATTTGCAACTACATGTCAACTAACCTTCATAAATTTGCAACTACATGTCAACTAACTTTAATTAATTTGCAACTACATGTCAACTAACCTTCTTTAATTTGCAACTACATGTCAACTAACCTTCATAAATTTGCAACTACATGTCAACTAACTTTAATTAATTTGCAACTACATGTCAACTAACCTTCTTTAATTTGCAACTACATGTCAACTAACTTTCATAAATTTGCAACTACATGTCAACTAACTTTCATTAATTTGCAACTACATGTCAACTAACTTTCATTAATTTGCAACTACATGTCAACTAACTTTTATTAATTTGCAACTGCAGGTCAACTAACCATCATTAATTTGCAACTACATGTTAACAGTTGACGATTACTGAAGAGCTTTTACTGAAATATTGACGCCCCAAACCCAGTTGCTCAATTTCTAATCAGCCAATGTAGATATGAAGCGATTGGTTAACTGAGACTCGTTCATGCAGCTTTACATAACTGGAAAGGATTGACCCTGATATGAAAGAAACCTGTCCTGGCATCTTGAATCATGAGTCCAGGGGGTCACACAGTGACGCTAAAAAAGCTAAGGTTCCTTTGCAGCTGTTGCACTGACAACAACTCGTCTCATAACGGCCATTTATAACCTCAGCCTTTACAAACCTCCAGATTTCAGCTGTTGCTATAGTAACCACCCAATAATGTGTACTGTCACTTTAAGAGGAAAGCATACATGAGTGCAGTGCCTGTCTGTGTTTACAATGAAGAAGTACTCTACTGATAGCATCAATGTGTTTAATCCTGGACAGAACAGAAGTCAATCAGTGATCTGCAGACCATTAAGCATCAAGCATACAGAACTGCAGCGAGGTTTCACATCAGCGTGACGTCCCTGCAGTTTGTCCATTTGACATTGCAGCTGTCACAACAGCATCGACCTCATTCACATTCTCATGAAACAAGAAGCTTTTCTCTCTTCCATCATTAAATACACCAGACAGACACACACCAAGACCTTAAAGAGCTTAACTAACACTGACACACACACACAATAAGTCCAATCTCATTTCCTTGCTGTATTATTTATCTTCCTCTCTGTACTGACCTGTCTCTCTCTCTCTCTCTCAGCCTGTCTGTGGTTGAAGGCGTCCCCTGAAGGCTGTGCGTCCGGCTCCTGTCTCTCTGAATGACCGGCTTCACGCCAGTCCTCTCTCTCTGTAGCTTTATATAGACTCCTGACAGCTCAGTCTGACGCACTGAATGCTGGGAAGTCGAGAGCTTCTGGACGGGGGGCAGTGGAGGAATTTAGAGCTGAGAGATTGACTGTAATAATTACTCACATTAACTCTAGTCTGTATTCACTATAAATGTTTTGACTGTAGAGTTACATTTATATTATTTACTGGATTTACTCAAATAACAGTCTCATACAAAGCATTCTGGGAACCAAAACTTTTCATCAACCTTTTCTTTATTTTGTTTTCCAGAATGCTTTATATGAGGCTGTTATTTTACTTTTATTCTGTAAAGATACAGTAGAGAGGTGTTCATGTTTATCCCTGTTGTGTCTCTCTTGATAAATTCAGGAACTTACAGGACTGATTCTTACATTACTGTGGTGTATATATAACATTACTAGATTCATTCAACACTTTACTGTTAAATATTTCTGAAATTACAGTTTTACTGTCAGCTGTTTGCCAGCAACTTTTTGTAGATTTACATTGATGTTATTTACTGGCAACAGCTTTGCATGAGGCTGTTATTTTATAGTTTTATTCTGTAAAGATAAAGACTTGTTAATGTTTAATCTCCATTTAACTTTAAACAAACTCTTGCCTAACATGAATGTAAATCTACAGTAAGTTACTGGCAAACAGCTGTATAACTACAGCAATGAAATAAAATGAGTTACTAACAGGGTTTTCATCAACATTTTATTAAAAGCAAAAGATCCATTCATGTTGATGAATGAAAATAAATACAAAACAGTTGAAAATTAAAAGCCTGATTAATCTGATTAATTCACATCATCTTACATCACAAATAAAAACACAGTTTGGTAATTCAAATGAACTGCTAATGATCTGTATTTGATTTATGTGTGATATAAGTTAAAATCAATACAGTTTAATATGAAAAGCATTGTGTTTATTTTATAAAGATGATTAACACTGAACATTTGTTTACTGATGTTAGTTCATTTAATTGTTAGTTGATTATAGAGTCATTGAAAATAAATTCATCTTCATCATGAATCTGTTTTCACCTCTTTATGTAAAATTTAAGGATTATACAGAACCCTCATAACAAATTTTATGGCATTGCTTTTTTATGGCATGGCATTTCCACCGCAAGGTGGCAGTAAGTTCATAAACCATTTAAAGGGGTCATGTTATGAGATTTTACAAAGATGTCAAATAAATCTTTGGTGTCCCCAGAGTATAACTGTGAAATTTATTATAACATGTTAAAATTAACCCTTTGTGAGCAAAAATGTGCTGTTTATGGGTGTGTCCCTTAAAATGCAAATGAGCTAATGCAAACACTGATCACCATAATGGTGGTTTGTTGAAATTAAAACTCAATTGTGCTGTCAATTATTTTCTCTTTCTCTCTGCACTAAATGTCAGTGCCGTGGTTGGATAGTGCAGATTAAGGGGCGGTATTATTATAATAAGATCCCCTTCTGACATCACAAGGGGACACAAATTTCAGTGAGCTATTTTTTACATGTTTGCAGAGAATGGTTTACCAAAACTAAGTTACTGGGTTGATCATTTTCTAGGTTGATAGAAGCACTGGAGACCCAATTTTAACACTTAAACATGAAAAAAGTCAGATTTTTTTATGATATGACCACTTTAAACAAAAAAGTTATATTTGATAATTTCTACACAAAATGAGTGCCATTATTGGTGCTGCGCTCTATGTACATCAGTTTTAGCGACACTGAGAGAGACTCCATCAATGTCTAAATGACAAAAATCTCCAAACATCTCAAACCTCTGTCAAGAGTCAGAATTTTGTCAATAAGCTTTAAAACTTTAGCTTTTATAATTATCTTTCACAGTCCGTTCACAGCCTCTCTTAACTCCTTCAATAAATATATTTGTGGAAATGTGATAGAGAAACAGAAATGATGAGAAGCAGCCCTCATGTCTTCATTTATGGTGCAATGATGTCAGCAGGTAAATATCCAATGATGATAAAGCACAGAAGTTAGCGGCTCTGGTGATTTTACTGCACTAATACTGTCACTAAACACACAGTAAAACCAGAGCAAAACTCCTTCAAGTGCTTGAAAAAATCCCTAAATCAACAAATACAATCAGAGTCTGCAGTTAAGGCAGTAAGAAGTTTAATACGACTTGTGCTGTGTGTGCACAGTAAATTACACTAGCATTCATATTATCATCATCATCATCATCATCATTCATCTGGAGCAGATTCTGACTTCACTCATGAGTCGTATTAAAGGTGCTAAAGAAAAGTTTGTGTATGTTTTCTATTGATCAAGAAGAGAAAGAGCTTCAGTCATCTTCACTATCAGCATCACGTGACGTGTGATGAGGAATCATAGCGTATCGTACCATGCTGTTGGATCAATAGATGATTGGCTTTAATTAAAGCACCAAAGGAGAAACACTGAGATGGCACTTGTGTTTATGTCTCAAGTGTGTCTGCGAAACACTGTATGAAGGATGTTTATCACTCATGTTGTCTTTATAGTCCCCTGCAGTATTTGGCCCGTGTTGATTTATCCCGAATCTGAGCCCGTGGGGTCTCTCTCATCCTCGTCTGATGGCAAGTGTACACGCTGTTCGTCCATCCTCTTGGCTTGAACTCTTTGGATGAGACTGAAGAAATCTTCATCGGGGACGGTGGGAGCCCGTGGACCTCCTTCAGGCGGAGAACAGCGCTGGTCATCTATCCTGGACGACTGAAGATATAAACAAATGAGATGAGTTTCTAAACATCTACCATCATCTTGAGCTTATGAAGGCAGCTGACATATCTGATGTGTCTGATCTAAACAACACTAAAGACTCTAAAGATCACTGGATATCTTTACATGCACAAAATTTTGTCAATCTGTCTGAATTTAATCTGATTGCAGGTTACAACAGTACAGTTTACATGTAACCTAAATATTACAATCTGATTCAAATGTTTGTTTGCATGTGCATAATACCAGTGGCGGCCGGTGACTTCTTTTTTCAAGGGCGCTTGATGCAAAGTTTGTCACAACATGTATGTAGCCCATCGAGTGTGTGGTTCCTTTTTTTAAAATATGTGTTCTGCTTGTTGATAGATACTGTGTGCATCATGTGTCTTGTCAAAATAAGTGTCTGCTGCGTCTAAAGGATTTATGATAAAAGAGACACCCGTGTTTGCCAGATACTCATCGCATAATCTGATGCGTAATCAGAGTTTACTGTTAATTTTGTGTCTTTTGTGAATGTGAGCGTCTCTTTTATCATAAGTGCCTGCTGCACACGCATAAAAACCGTTTATTTTGACAAAACATGTGATGCACATGGTTCACATGATGCAACAAACACATATTTTGAAAACGCAAGCAACACACATGACACTCTGAACACTTATTTTGAATACGCGTCCCTCAAATGAGCAGTTATGACCCGCCACTGAATTCTATATAATCTCAACCAAATGTAAGACCAGGGTTGCCAGATTTGCATATCAAAACCATCCCAATGGACATTCAAAACTATCCCAAAAGCATCCCAAAGACTATTTACAGCCTAAATACCAATAACTAATAAACAAAATCCTTTCATCTCTAACTGCAAAAAAATAACTTGTGAAAACAGTTTAAACAGTAGCCAAATCTGAAAAAGCAGAGGACTTGGCAACACAGTGCACAGCATCTCTCGTCGAGTTAACGCTTTATCTATCTATTAATGTACAAAGTTGAAAGTTGTTCTTATAAAGTTTTCAGATATAGTCAACGAAAAAAATTCTGAAAGTAATGATGCTATCTAATGTTATGAAAGACATGAATGCTGCAGAATGTACAGCGCGTGATCCCATTACCTTAATAATGCGTGTTGCTACCTTGCTATTGTGTGTTTCTGTGATGAGAATCATGTGATACATACATAAAAGGTCAATATAAGACGTGAACTTAAGCACAATTCTTCTGCGCATGTGCACAAGATATTTTTGCATCCGATTGAGAAAATACTACGATTCACGCTTTTACATGCATTCTTTTCTCCTGATGATCGGATCACAGATCAGACTGTGTATTGATTAAAGTGTTCACATGAAGGCTTTTCAATACGATTGAGCCATCAATATGATTACAAGCAGAACATTTTGTAAATGAAAGCTAGTGTTAACATCAGAGGAATTCAATTACTGTGAGGAATAAATGTCATATGAGACGTGTAAGGAGGCGTTTACGCCGGTGGCTGGTTGGTTTTGTCCACACTGAGTGCAGAGAGTTGAAAAATGTTAAACTTTGGGTGATACGCTCAGCTCGTCAATGTCAAGTTGTCCAATCACAATGGAGGAGGAACGAGACAAATATCACAACCAACCGGCGAATCGTTCAGCGACTAATAAACAATGTAGAAGTTTCACTACAACCAAAGCAATTAGCTGAAAAAAACTGGCAAGTGCCTACAGTCAGCGTCTGCCTCATGTTTTCAGTCGTGTTTAAACGGTTTGGTGTTCACGCCCCCTATAACTCAATCTCATCTTCAGTCACCTGACATTTGATGAGCATATTGAAGAAGTCATCACCGGGCTCCTGAGGATCACTGTCACCACACAGATGACCCAGATTATTGTGTGTGATTCTGAGTCCAGGCAGATTACTGACGTTCACCCGCTGATCATCCAGACGACGACTCTGAGTACTGGCGATCAAATCAAAGAGTTCCTCAGTTTGAGGAGACGTAAGAAGACTCGTGTCTGAGGGAATCAAACACAAGATATCATTCCCTCTAATCATACATTATCTACTTATGTTTAATGTGTTAATGAAAAGAAATCAAGTCTGCTTTATCAGAAGATAAACTGAAATCATGTAAAGACTGACCGATGACATCATTCAGAGAGTTTGTATCTGCAGCTCCTGGGCTGTCACCGTTGGGACGATCGTCCAGATTACAGCGCTGGTCGTCCATACGACTGCTCTGAAATTTACTCAACAGGTCAAAGAAACAGTCCTCATCTGAATGATCTCGACTCAGCTTCTGATGGAAACACAATCATCGCTCTCAGTTTAGTTCAGTGATTCAGTCTGATCTTAATGCTCAAGTTAACTCCAGTTAAATCTTGAACATTTTTCTTAAACACTAAATTCTAGAAAATTTGCTTCCCCATTGGCAGATTTTTTCACTTAAATGTGATCTAAAAACTAGACTTATATTCCTGGGTCGTTTTGCTCATCAAGAAAAAGCATCTTAATTTAAGAATTTTTAGATATTTTTACTGAAAACAAGACAAAAAAACTAAGAATCTTTTCCTGAAAATCATTTTTTCAGTGTGTGTGAACAACAATCATTCAGCTACACACACACACACACACACACACACACACACACACACACACACACACACACACACACACACATGTTGGCATATGTGGTTTGCTGGGACAATGTATCTTCTACTGTACAAACTGTATATTTTATTCCCCTCACCTACCCCAATCCCCAACCATCACAAAACCCTGTTGGCAGTCTTTAATCTATGAAAAACTAACATTTAGAGGCGGTTTCCCGGACAGGGATTAGACTAGTCCTAGACTAAAATAAATATAAGAGCTGTCCAAACTGATAACATCTTGCACTGATATATCTTAAAATACATCAATACCCTCTGTTTTGTTTGTGCAATGTTTGTAACCAAATCATTTTTGAGCACCATTAACTTCAATAGTATTTTTCTTTCCTACTATGGAAGTCAATGGTGCTTTTATCCTGCTTAAATACAAATATCCTCCTTTATGTTTAGCAAAACAAAAACATTTATACGGGTTTGTATTAACAACTAAAGGGTAAATAACGACAGAATTTTCATTTTGGGGAGAACTTTAAGTATACATGCATAAATAAATAAATATTTTATATTTGTACTGTACTCTTGTACCTTTCTTGAACATGTATTTATTCAGACATTTATTTATTAATGTATTTCTATTTTCTTTAAATAATAATTTATTTCTGTATTTTTGCATTTATATGTGTATTTATTTATTTATTCATTTCTATGTAAGTCATTTCTTATCCTCCACACACAAACACGCAACAGAAACTGTGAAACTATCTGATAAATTGACAGTAAGACTAAAGAGCTCAGGAGTGAAACACGATCTAATGCACTGATCTATATAAATCATCTAATGTCCTCTTAAAAACACAAGACGATCACACTGAAGTGAACATCTGTGAGCTGATCGTCTGTGTTTGTGATCATTCAGCTGTAAGAGCACACATGATCTGATCAATGATGATCAATACGAGCCTGCGGCCGCTGCTTTACTGTCATATAGATTAACAAACAACAGCTTTATAAACACATTAAACAGCAGCGGCATTGTAACAACAATACACAATCAGACTCATTCATTCATTCATTTAATAATAAAACTGAAGGAGAGACACATTAATTTCAATCTGTGACTAGAAAACATCACATTAATGTTACAGACAAAACAAGTCCTCAAATATACACTAAACATCACAACACACACACACACACACACAAACACACACACACACACACACACACACACACACACACACACAAAGACACACTAAAGTCACATGAAAAATGCATGCAGATATAAATCCTCACATTCTGATCGAGTCACAAAGAGTCCATCCAGATCACCGGCACTCACTCACAACACCTTCACTGTCTGATCTCACATTACACTTACTTCAATAATCCATTTACACTTAAAGAGAGAGAGAGAGAGAGAGAGAGAGAGAGAGAGAGAGAGAGAGAGAGAGAGAGAGAGAGAGAGAGAGAGAGAGAGAGAGAATGGAAAAGCCATGAAAGGTCTTTGACTAAATTACATCACGGTTTCCATAGAAACCCGACCCAAGTGTTATGGCCTTTGGTCAAACCCTAAAGTGTGTGCATGTGTGTGTGTGTTTGTTTGTGTTTGTGTCATCATCTGAATGTGTGACCTCATTATGGACAAATATCATACCCATAAACCTTTATGTGAATGAGTGTGATCATCAGTACTGTGAGATGTATTGGCTGAATGATTTTAATAAGATCACAGTGACATCATGAAGATATATTTATCATTATAATATCTTACATCACTCTACACTACAGTCATGAGGATGAAAATAATGATGCCATGCCAAAATAATTTAGTGTAGTTTCTTTAAGGACAATACTATGAAGCCCTTAGGGGTCAGCAGAAGGGGCGGAGCTTAATGACTTAACACATTTGAATCAGGAAACAGTGAAGTCTTTTATGTAGTGTTCTGTTCAGAATGACCACACACACACACACACACACACACACACACACACACACACACACACACACACACACACACACACACACACACACACACACACACACACACACACATATACACATACATACATACATACACACCCACCTAAAGGATTATTAGGAACACCTGTTCAATTTATCATTAATGCAATGGTGTAGTGGTGCAGGGGATGTTTTCTTGGCACACTTAAGGCCACTTAGTGTCAATTGGGAATCATTTAAATGCCACGGTCTACCTGAGCATTGTTTCTGACCATGTACATCCCTTTATGACCACCATGTACTCATCCTCTGATGGCTACTTCCAGCAGGATATGTCACAAAGCTCAACATTTACAGACACAGACAGACAAACTGAGACACAGACAGACAGACAGACAGACAGACACTCACTGGAGGTGTGACATGAACAGTGATGTCATCAGTATCCACAGGTGAATCAAACCACTGTCTCTCATCTGATGATTGGCTGTCTGTATATTCTCTTCTGTTGGCTTCAGACTGATGATTCTTTGACCTTTTCACTGCACCATCAACATCTGGAGCATCTCCATTCTGTAATCATAAACACATCTGATGAAATCTTTTGAAAGCATTATTTGTATTTGCTCATGACTGAAGTGATAGATGGTGTTTGACCTTCCAGAGATCAACGCTGTCCATGCTGCTCTTCTTTGTGAATTTGGGTCTGGCTCCTGAAAATCAGCATTATTTTAAAACACTTCATTGAATTGAAATATACGCTATGAAGACGTCTCGTGTGTAATGCTACTGTATAAGAGCTGGACGGTTGTAAGGGAAATCTTCTGTCTTACCCTGAACTGTAAACTCAGCATCAGATGGAGAAAGATCAGCTTCCTTTACACCAACCAACTCCATCAGCTCCTCCACGTTCATCCTGGCGGTCAGTTCTCCGTTTCTGTCCCCGATCTGAGAAGAAATGATTTGAATACGAGTACAGTAAGAGGAGCTTAAATCTACTGAACAAAGCGATTCATCTCACCTCTCTGGAGATGTCCAGATGTTTTCTAGCGTAGTGTAAAGCCTGACGGTGGTTTCCTAATGAAACATAAGCATTACCCAGACTCCAACACGCCCGACCCTCTCCAACCCTACCAGAGACACAGAAACAGACCAGAACTATAAACAAAAGTACAAAAGTCATCAATAAGTCTTGATTGTTATGAGCTAGAAGGTTTTTTTGTAAATTAAATATGAGATGATTTGTATGTTGAGACCTGTCAGCGAGCTCTTGAGCGATGATGAGATGTTTAAGATGATAGTCGATAGCTCGCTCATACTCCTGCAGTAATGTGTACGTGTTTCCAAGACTGTAACACGCCTGAGCTTCCATCACCTGATCCTTTAACTGACGAGAGAGCTGAAGAGTTTTCCTAAACACAAAAGAAGATAGAAAAACCAACAACGTCATCTCAAGATCAGTCCAGTACTTTATCAGAAAATATTTACTTCATGTTCCTTTACATTTAGTTGATGTCTTTGTGGGCTTGTTTCTCTTATTTGTAAACGTATACAAACATGTAAATGCATCTTGTTAAATATACAGAAGTGTGCATTCATGTTGTTTTATCTAATCTTACACAGATGAGTTTTCATGTACAGTATTGTGATGACGAAGACAGCAGTGTATACGCAGCACACGTCAGGTCCTGTAGATGGCGCTGTTGTCATGGTTACCTGTAATACTCGGTGGCTGCATTGAACTGGCCAAGGAAAATGAGAGCGTTGCCTAGGTTACTGTACGCTCGCCGCTCGGCTGCCTTGTCTCCAAATTCTTTGGCAATGGAGAGACGCTGTGAATAACAAGAGGGGTTGTGTGTTACTTTAAAATGCCTGTTAGCATGACGTACGCCGTCAAAAACTAAAGGAGCAAAGTTCATCATCTTTGCATGTTTATATCTGGTGATGTGAAGGCCGTACCTCTCGGTGGAACTTGATGGCATCAACGAAATTACCCAGCAGGTAGTGAGTGTTACCAAGGTTACCAAAAGCTCGTCCTTGTGCAGCTCGGTCTCCTAACTCCTTAACCAGAGACAAATTCATTCTGCAACAGAATTCATTTTATTCAAGACTGAATCACATCAACAGATCAAATCTTCACCATAGACAAACTCACTTTTTAAATTGCTAAACTCCTAGCATACAAAAACATTACCCATAATGCCACAGAGAGATCCTCCAATCAAAGAAGTCGCAAGAATTGATTTAAGAGAAGCATTGCCATTGACCCTGGAGTTTGTCAAACTACATTTTATTTAAAATAACACAAACAATGAAATATAAATGAGAAAATAACATAAGAGTTCACACTGTTCCTGTTTTTATAAAATATTTAAGACATATTAGAGGAAGCTGACATTTCCAGAAAAGACCTTTATGTACACAGATGTATTACCTTTGAACTTTTGTGATTTATATTTAATAATAACCCTAGAGAAAATGAAATGAGGCAATATTTCTATATGGTCAGGTGCTGACGGACACCATAAGCATCCTCATCTGCTACCCCAGCATTGTCCTCGCAATGTATAAAATAGAAAAGCATGCTGTTTCCTGGAGTGATTTATAGATGAGATGAGATGTAAAAACCACATATACTGGTAAACAAAGACACATCTTTACATACTGTATATACACTCACCTAAAGGATTATTAGGAACACCATACTAATACTTTCGCCTTCAGAACTGCCTTAATTCTACATGGCTTTGATTTAACAAGGTTGTGCGTGTTGTGGCTTCACAAATGCTTTGCTGCATACCTCCGTTGTAACGAGTGGTTATTTTAAGTCAAAGTTCACACCAAAATCACCAGTGTTAAATCTACACTGCTGGTGTTTATATGGATACACGTGTATATACCCATATATACACCAGTAGTGTACATTTAACACTGGTGAATTTGCTGTGTTGCTCTTCTATCAGCTTGAATCAGTCGGCCCATTCTCCTCTGACCTCCAGCATCAACAAGGCATTTTCGCCCACAGGACTGCCGCAAACTGGATGTTTTTCCCTTTTCACACCATTCTTTGTAAACCCTAGCAATGGTTGTGTGTGAAAATCCCAGTAACTGAGCAGATTGTGAAATACCCAGATTGGCCCATCTGGCACCAACAATCATGCCACGCTCAAAATTGCTTAAATCACCTTTCTTTCCCATTCTGACATTCAATTTGGAGTTCAGGAGATTGTCTTGACCAGAACAAGTTTTCCTAATAATCCTTTAGGTGAGTGTATATGTAGCCAATTGTTGTGTATTAGTTGTGTATTAGTTAAGCAGATGTGAAGCAGTGACCTGATGTGAGAGATTCTTTCTCTACAGATCTGTGCATAACTACAGTTATTATACTGACATATATCTACACATGACAGTTTAATCTAACTTCTTTATCTACCTCTCTATAGACCAATCTGTCTAATAACTGCAGCCCTGGTTGTGTTTTGTGTAGATGATCTGTTCTCCTCTTTTAGGATGATCAGATTTTCCGGTTCTTTGTGTTTGACAGTAAACAGAGACACATGCGATTATAACTGTTGATGTTTTATGTCTTCAGTCGAGTGTCTGGTTTATGTGCCGCTTAACCTTCTGATAAGAGTGAGAGTCTCGTTGGATTCAGATCGTTTATCCTCATGTCATGTGTAGAGTATTGTTTAAGTGTAAATGTATATGATGATGTGTACGTCAGACTCACTCATAGAAGGCTGTAGCTCGCTGTAAAGTGTCTCGAACATCAGGATGAAGATCTCCTGGATCTTGTGAACAACCCCACAGCTGCTGTTTACCCTTGGCATGAAAGACGTTTCCAATGTTATACAGCGCCCGCGCCTCACCCACCTGGCAATGTTTAACAAGAAGCAAGAACAGTTTATTGACATGTACAACTTTCATTTTCATTTCATTTCTAATTCTAACAGAGCTGCTTTTACTAAGACTTAACAGGAAGATATTTCATGTGTTAAGAGAATCAGACAGCATTTAATACTATTTCATGCATTAGACAGAAAGAGACATGTGCTGCTGGTATGTTCAATGTAATCAAAAGGTAATAAAGTTATTCTGTTTGACTTTCTGTATTAAGAAAATATACATAACATGTTTTTATATAATAATTGTTTTATTTGTTTGTTTTTGCAGTATTCACAATGAACACTTATTGTGCGTTCAAACCAGATGCGAATGAAGCTAATAAATCACGCGTAGTTGATCGCTTGAAATTTTGAGTTTACTCACTTCATTGGCGCATGAAATTTTCATCATTGGCGCGTGAAGTTCAGACGCAAATACGCTTAATTTGCCAGCTTTAGTTATCTTGTAGTCTCAATATGTATATATACAGGTCAAATTGAGTCAAGAGCGTTTATTACAACTTACCAGATTGTTTAACCTCCTCACTCACTTTCTTCCAAGCAAGATCCTTTTTATTCCCCTTTCTATAAAAGTACGAACATTTGTCGTTCAGCTCCGAGTTTCCACATACAGCGACCAACAATGATTTTGTCCTCCATTGTTGTTTCGTATTTTTCTGCCTCAGCTCGATACGTCGTAATCAAGTCACTACTAGAGCAAGCTCCTGATTGGTTAACATGGTGCGAATATCCACCAAAGTTCAAATTTTTCAACTAATTTGCGTGAATAATGTGTTACACGTCAAA
Organism: Paramisgurnus dabryanus; assembly: GCF_030506205.2. Taxonomy (NCBI): domain Eukaryota; kingdom Metazoa; phylum Chordata; class Actinopteri; order Cypriniformes; family Cobitidae; genus Paramisgurnus; species Paramisgurnus dabryanus. Next base: position 37,864,095 of record NC_133341.1, on the reverse strand, counting down.
ATGCCTGAAACGCTCAGTTCGAGCCGCCGCACCGCAGAATGTCTATCGCCTCTTTGCATTGACTAACATGTAAATAACTCGCGCTTAATGCTTCATTTTCTGTCTGGTGTGAATGCTTCATAACACTGGCATAACCACATTCACAACCTTTCTATATAAAGGTGAGGGAAATGTGTCACGATCGACAAACTATATTAATGTTTAACTGCTGTGAGGTTTCTATCTATGGAGAGATTTTAGGTGTAGTTGTTTGACCTTGTCTCCTTGTTCTTGAGAAATGTCCAGATGTCTCTGACAGCAAACGGCCGCTTCATCATATCGGCCCAGAACCTTCAACGTGTTTCCCAGATTCCCGCTGGCTTTTCCCTCCCCGATACGATCGCCTATCGTTCTGATGACATCACGTCCCATGCAACATGAAGTGAAAACAAAATATTTCAATTTTACTGGAATTTAAACATAACATTAGGTGTGTTTGTCAATGAAAGTCAAACCCTCCTAATAACTTTATGATGTATTTTGAGTTGTTGTTGAGATTGATGTTAGTTACCGAGCGAGCGTCAGGTCATGTCGATGATACTCCAGAGCTTTGCCGTACTCTTTCAGGTAGAAGTAAGCGTTTCCCAGCTGACTGTAAATGGCACTGAGGGTCTTTAAATCTTCTGTTCCCACCTGAACAGCGGCTTCAAAGAAAGCTGTACCACCTTTAAAATCACCTGACTTACACAACCGCTCACCCTCCAATGCCAACTCCAAACATGACGCCTCCATTCTGAAAAAAACACAACAAACAAGAGAGGATTTGACTTTTATATGTTGTGTTATGTATTCAAAGATAAACTACTATGATTAAAACAAACAAAAATATTAGCACTTTAAAACAAAATTCATGAGAAAATCATACAACTGCAAGCTTAAAGTATTAATATTATTTATAATAAAAACTACAAGAATAAACTCATCCCAATAGGACATTAAAAATGTCATGTTTTGAGATTTAGCCCAAACATTTTACATAATGAAATGTCTTGATATGTAAACCTTTTTTAATGTGTTGATGTAATTTTCACTGAAATGGTGGGAAGTTAGGGTGAAAGAGATATTGAGTGGCTCCTCCTCCTTTAAAAATAACCAAAAGTGTTTAGTTTATCTCACAGACTGGACTTCTGTTGAGGTGAAAGGCAAGATGTTTATGTAACGTTCAACTTATGCCCATGAAGAAAGAGTATCCATGTCTGTAAATCTGATCTAATGAATCACCTCACATCATCACATGCTGACACAAACTGACCGCTTTCTCTTTAGTGTCCATTTCATTCATTTAACAGATCAACACAATAGTTACTTCCCTGGTAATTAGTTACTTTCATAATGATGTAATGCAGTTACTAAATCAGTTATTATTTGTAAGAAGTAACTAGTAAAGGATTAGTCCATTTTCTTAAAAAAAAATAATAATAATTTACTCACCACCATGTATTTAAAAATGTTGATGTCTTTCTTTGTTCAGTCGAGAAGAAATTTTGTTTTTTGAGGAAAACATTCCAGGATTTTTCTCATTTTAATGGACTTTAATAGAGCCCAACACTTAACACTTAACTCAACACAGTTTTTTTTAACAAGAGTTTATAAGGACTTTAAACGATCCCAAACGAGGCACAAGGGTCTTATCTAGCGAAACAATTGTCATTTTTGAAAAAAAAAAATGCACTTTTAAAGGAACACGCCCACATTTTGGGAAATTAGCTTATTCACCGTATCCCCCAGAGTTAGATAAGTCCATACATACCTCTCTCATCTCCGTGCGTGCTGTAACTCTGTCTGACGCAGCCCCCGCTAGTTTAGCTTAGCACAAAGACTGGAAATGCATGGCTCCAGCTAGCAAACTGCTCCCAAAAAGTGACAAAATAACGCGGACATTTTCCTATTTATGTGTTGTAATTTGTATAGTCACATCGTGTACAAATAACAAGCTCGTATGAGACACGGACATCTTTTAGTCGTATATTGCTGGGAACTATATATTCTCAGGCGCAGCGCTGCTGCTGGGGCGGAGTGATTTGCTCGCAGCACCTGAGTGAGACCCGTTATTTTTTTATCTTGCTTCATACTTCTAAAGCGCTTTGAGAAATAACATTGAAAGGCGCTAAGTTACATAAAATAAAAATTATTATTATTATAGAATAAGGTGAAAGTAATAGCACAAAGCAAATTGTTTTTGCACAATGAACCCACAGACAGTAGGCAACTATTGTACAAACAGGGTCACAAATCTTCCCCCTCTAATTCAACAGCCAGGTGAAGGCTACAGTAATGAGTTACCTCAAAAACCGTTCGTTTGTTACTCGGGCGATATAGCGCGTTCTTGACAACATAATAATTACTAAAATTACATAGGGCCCGGGAAGTGCAATAGTAGTGACCACCCTGTTCATGTAATAGTGTCACTAACGTTATATTACGTCTAGCTAATGGCACTCTACAGTAAACTAGTCATCGAACATAACGGGACACTTACCGTAGCCGCAGGTGATCCACTTTGTCCTGTCTGTACGATAGATGGGATGGCCGTATCCTTCAGCACACGTTTCATTGTCCGTGTAGCAAATTCCATTTTATGAAAATAGTCATCCTCTCTGAAATGCTCTGAGCAAACACGATAGCCCTTGATGGTGGCTACAGGTGTGTGTGGGTCTATATCCAGAGCAAGCAGCCATTGTTTCATCAGGTCAGCGTTTTTAGTTGGAATTCTGTGAAACATCATGGTATTACCTGGTCTCCCCTGTTTATTGTTGCAGCTCTTTACAATACAGTAAACACCCATGATTGTAATAAATTTACTACCTAGCAATCGCTAACTCCGTTACTCCAACTCTGAGCGAACTCTCTGCTCCTCACCACGGGGCTTCTCACTCAGGTGCTGCGAGCAAATCACTCCGCCCCAGCAGCAGCGCTGCGCCTGAGAATATATAGTTCCCAGCAATATACGACTAAAAGATGTCCGTGTCTCATACGAGCTTGTAATTTGTACACGATGTGACTATACAAATTACAACACATAAATAGGAAAATGTCCGCGTTATTTTGTCACTTTTTGGGAGCAGTTTGCTAGCTGGAGCCATGCATTTCCAGTCTTTGTGCTAAGCTAAGCTAGCGGGGGCTGCGTCAGACAGAGTTACAGCACGCACGGAGATGAGAGAGGTATGTATGGACTTATCTAACTCTGGGGGATACGCTGAATAAGCTAATTTCCCAAAATGTGGGCGTGTTCCTTTAAACAACAACTTCTTGTCTATCTCCGGTCCTGTGTGCCGCCAGCGTGACCTCATGCAATACGTCATCATGTCAAGTGGTCACGGATGATGTATGCAAAACTACGACCCAGTGTTTACAAGACTTCTCGTCTATCTCTGGTCCTGTGACGCGCTAGCGCGACCTCATGTAATTGTGTAATGCTGTGGAAAGGTCAAGTGTGTTACATATATGAAACACACATTTGCGGGCCATTTGAAACAATAAACTGACACAAAGACATTCATTAGTATCATTCAACATACAACAACATCTGAACGCTCCTCTTTCTCCACAAGTGCATATTTTTTCTTTTTCTTTTTCTTTTCAAAAATGACAATCGTTTCGTCGGATAAGACCATTGTGCCTCATTTGGGATCGTTTAGAGTCCTTTGAAACTCTGAAACTGTTAAGTGTTGAGTTAAGTGTTGGGGTCCATTAAAGTCCATTAAAATGAGAAAAATCCTGGAATGTTTTCCTCAAAAAACATAATTTCTTCTCGACTGAACAAAGAAAGACATCAACATTTTGCATGACATGGTGGTGATTATATTATCAAGATTTTTTTTAAGAAAATGGACTAATCCTTTAACTATAACTAATTACTTTTTAAAGTAACATTCCCAGCACTGCTGATGAGAAGCTGAAAATGTCATAAAAACATTAACCAGTATTGGCTGAAGTGAGATATGTAAGAGTTAAGTGTTTATAATTTCTAAATGTGAATTTTTGTAAATGTTTTTTGAGCAGACAAGTTTATATATTTCCTTAAGGCAAAACTGAAAAAACGTCTTTATTGATTTCATGGGAACTTTAAATGTTCAAGAAATGAAAATGTGTTATGTTTTTGGTTTGCCAACATGCTGGTTGTTTTTCATTACGCTTGAGCGTAAACATCTTAGTTTGAGAGCTGAAAGCGATTAAAAGCTGTTATACTTTGACAGGCAGCTCTGTAAAATATCTTTTTTCCATGAAACAGTGATGTTGTTGTAGTTTATTCAGCAGTTCTGTGGTCAGAGAGGAATTTTGGCTTTAGTTGCAGTCAGAACCACACATTCACCTCTGAAAGAGAAATCAACAAATACATCAGCAATGTCTGACTCTTATAACACACCAACATCTCACTCATTCTCCATCTGATCTGCTGACACAAGAACTACTAAAAGACACAAAGTTTTCACACGCACTTCACAAAGACCTAACAATCCTTACTTTCCATTGTCTTACAGTGTGAACACTTGAGCTCCTCTCTTTTCTATTGGTAGGGTGCATGGGGTTGTTTGCAATGTGGTTGCTAGGGTGTCCTGTAGTTTTAAACACGTTGCTATGTGGTTGCTAGGGTGTCCTGTAGTTTTAAACACGTTGCTATGTGGTTGATAGGATATCCTGGTTTTTTTTAACATGTTGCTATGTGGTTGCTAGTGTGTCCTGGAGTTGTTTTAAACACGTTGCTCTGTGGTTACTAGGGTGTCCTGTAGTTTTAAATGCGTTGCTCTGTGGTTGCTAGGGTGTCCTGTAGTTTTAAACACGTTGCTATGTGGTTGATATCCTGGGTTTTTTTTAACATGTCGCTATGTGGTTGCTAGTGTGTCCTGGAGTTGTTTTAAACATGTTGCTATGTGGTTGCTAGTGTGTCCTGGAGTTGTTTTAAACACGTTGCTCTGTGGTTACTAGGGTGTCCTGTAGTTTTAAATGCGTTGCTCTGTGGTTGCTAGGGTGTCCTTGAGTTGTTTTAAACACGTTGCTATCTGGATGCTAGGATATCCTGGGGTTGTTTTAAACACGTTGCTATGTGGTTTAGGGCTGTGACGATTAATCGTGCAAATGCGCATTTTCTCAATGAATGAATTTGAATGAATTACGGGGAAATGCCGCCACATCCAAAAGCCAGAGGGGGCTCTCGTGTAGAAACGCCATTTGTGCCACAGAAGAAGTAGCATTACAAACTCTATTTCAGGAAATGTCTAAAGAAATATTTATA